>NC_051162.1:130498575-130798575 GCF_013339745.2 Dermacentor silvarum | reverse complement strand
TGCGTCTTTCGGGGCTTGTGAAGCCTCCTCAACAGTAAAAGTGGATTTTTAAATGTAGAGCATTTCTTTGGCTATCCCACCCCACTTTGGTATGTCTATGTGGCCCAGGTGCGATGACCACGTAAAAAGAATTAAAAATGTCGCCACTACGAGAAACAGACCCAGGCCTGCGGCGTAGTAAGCAAGTACCTAACCTCAACACCACGGCAACAGTTCAGAAGGGGCGCGAAATATGTGCGACAGTAGCGCAAAAGAACACTGCCACCATCATGCTTTCCAGATATCGATGCATGAGTGGGGATCGCGCGTGGAGGGTTAGAAGGTCTCCAGAGACACACTGGGCCTCTTCGATTATCCGTCTCTGACAGTCCCGGACTGTCCGAAAGGCTGCATACGCAACGCTCATTGGCTGAAAGCACCGTCTCGGGCAGTCCAGGACTGTCAGGAACGGATAATCGAAGAGGGCCACTGTGCATTTGCTAATAAAAGTGACAAAGCCAAACAGATGCATTGTCCCACTCCACTCAATCGACTGTAATGGAAGTTGGATAAAGTACAATCAACGACCAATTTTCCGGACGCCCGATTTTTCGGACGCCTTCGTGGCACCGCCACGTACCCCATAGAATCAACGTATAAGAACGTCTGAAATTTGAGACGCAAAAAACCTCCGCCGTCCAATTTTCCGGACTTTTTGCCATGACCGCAGGCCCAAAACGGCATTAATCGAAGCCACCACCACCGCCATTTTGATTATCTCGCCGCCTTGAACTGGCACTCTCGCATGGAGATCCACTGGCAGTCGTAGCCACCATCGCGGCAACGTACGCTAGGCCTAACTACAGTCGAATCCCCCTACAACGAATGCCGCTACAACGAAATTTCCGCCACAACGAAGATTTTCCGATTCCCCGTCAGCTGCCCATAGAAAGTAATACAAAAAATGTCCCTTCATAAGGAAGGCGTTTTATTCGGTATTTCCGCTTCAACGAACTTTTCGAGAACGAAACGGGGACTGAACTGAAATTGGAACTGCCGAGTAGTCAAATTAGAAGGCCCTTCCAAAGCTGTGACGATCGTATGTCCGCTTGAACGAGGTTTTCGCGAACAAAATCAAATTCAAAGTACCGATTTAAGCCCCTGCAATCCATAGCCACGCGTGGCCATCATACGTCTGCACGAGACTGCAGGGGATCACCGCAATCGCTGCCGTTTTCTGAGGTCTATGTCCAATCAAAATGGCTACGCGAACGAAGAAGCGCAAATTTCTCTCTCTCGAGGAGAAGGCAAATATGATCCCCGAGGCAGAAAGCAGAAGCAAAAAATCTCGTTTCGCCCGAAAGGCGAAGCATCGATTGCAATAGTAGATTAGTAGACAGCTATACGAACTAAGGATAGCAGTTTTATTGGCTGTATAAACTAGTAAACATTCGCTAACTAAATTACCAAGCATGGTGTCATGCGCTCACAGGTAAACATGAATACATCTCGCTCGATGACCGCGGAAACTCGGTGTCAACACGCTGGAGTGAGAAGACGCAGCAATAGCAGCGGGCGAATTGACCTCCGTGCCGTCTCTCGCTTCACCACGAACTAAACATCGAAAGCACAGCGCACACGACTCTACCGGCACTAGTTGCACTTTACCCACATCGCAGATCGCTTTGAAGATGAGGCCTGCGCAGGCGCTCACTTTGTGCACATCGCAGATTGCTTTCAAGATAGCGCCTGAGCGGCTGCGAAGCAGCCACTGTTGTCAACACGATGCTAACCTCTCATTGTCTGGAAAAATGACAATCCGCTAGACACACCGACTCCGGAGACTGCTTTGAAAGTAATGGATCCTTTTCACCTCATCAGAAAAGTTAGCAGAACCCACGACAATGACACTGCGATGACTCTTCTAACGAACTTGCCATGAAGCGATAGAAATTCAGGCTGACCCAACTTCTGGAAATAAAATTTCCGGTAAGCGCAAGCTTGCCGACTTTGTCGTGAATATGCAGTGAAATTGTGATAATTCAAACCGCTTTATTGCTGCGGTGCATGTGCCACAAAATGAGTGTTTCGCCATCAGCCAGGCACGCGTTGGGTTAGGCGTCGGCTGCAATGTACGAAAAATGCTGTAACAGCGGCGCGAAATGCATTCTCTCATGAAGTTGACACTTTATCAACTGCCTTCGGTACGTCTCAACCTTTGCCTCCACGCCATCGCGAAGATTTCCCGGACGATGGTTTCGGCTTCGTTCGCAGCTTTGCCATTTGGCGTACGTATTACATACCAATTTCGCGTCAGCGAAGTTCCGCCACAACGAAATTTTTCGCGTGTCACGTGAATTTCGTTATAGCGGGACTCGACTGTACTTCGACGTTCGCTGCCAAGCTTCTTGCTGTTGAGTGCCATGTTTTTCACTGAAAAAAATTTGCCGCTGTTAGCAATGGTGCCAACTCCGCCTTTGTAAACCTCACCAATGGCTTCGAAGCTCGGAAAGCACGACACGTTGCATAATGCCGGTTGCCAGAAGTCAGCTTCACTCCAATTTAGCAATGTTACGCAGTGAAGCATACCAAGAGTGGGAAGGGGCAATTGTCACGGCACACGGTATGTTTCCCTTAATTATACACGCACACACCCACCGTCTCCTATCACAGTACGAGCATCGATACGCCTAACATGTGCACTGGCAGGCCTTTAGAGCTATTTCGGATGTGCCTGCGGTAATTTGGGCAGTAAAAGGCATGCATTCATTCTTTCGGACTGCCCAATTTTTCGAACGTTTTCGCAGCCCCTAGGGAGTCCGAAAAATCAAACGTTGACTGTATGTGTGCTTTGCAAGAGCCCTCGCATAACTTAGACACTCATCATATATGGGTTCTGCCGAAGATTTTTTTTGTTTGGTATTTAGAAGCGTAATTTAATGTTACAGCACAACTTATCGTTCTCTCCGACATCCCTTTATGAAAAGCAGGGCACTCACCACAGCGTGTGTTGTGTGCTTCAGACAGCCGTGCGAAGAGGCTGCACAGTGAATGGAAGCACTCCATCGAGATCTTGCCACTTTGTTCCATTGCAAGCCTGTCACAAAACAAAAAGAAAGACAGTTACAAAGATATTCCTGGAAAAGCTGCAAAGATGTGCCCAAATTCTATCTGGCATTAGGAATAGCGCAAATAGTAACTTTTTTTTTTTTACAGCCATAAATGAGAATTCCTTTCCTGAACAGAAAAGCTGGAATCCACTCAGTGTGGCATGAATTCATGCTACACCAGTTGTATGTAGCATGAGTTTGAAGAAAATGGATACAGTTTGAATTCACATTAAATCTATTTCCTTTGTAGGCTACAAAGGAAGCAAAATGTCTGCCAACTTCCTTTGAGTCAATCTTGCATTGCCATATAGATTCAGAATAGCATTGCAGCTGTACACTCCTTCCCTACATCACAAAAGCACAGTCACTACAGTATACCATTAAAATACCGTAAATAATGTAGGTAGGTGGCATTTCATGGAAACAACCATTTCACAGTAATGTGATGCCCAATCTGGTTACTGTGATGAGATTTTATGAAAACCTTCAGACATGGTACTGATACACGAGTTTCATGCTTAATGCAAGAAAAAAATTAATTTGCCACAAGCAGTCTAAGGTTTATACATGAGTCGCTATGCTTACTTAATCACAATTTGCAAAATAATATTAAGCTAATATTATTAAACTATTTTTCATTTATGACAATGAATCGTGCTTACCTTGCTGTTGCAAGAGAGGCACTTCTAATGAGAGCCAGCACCAGGTCCACAAAGCCTTCTCCATGTCCTGTACTTGAACTGCCAACCATTTACAAAACATAAGGATTCCATGGTGTACAATTCCTACAACTACTAGATAGCCCCCCAAAGTAGTAAAAACATTAAATACAGTGTCCCGTGAGGATATATTACATGCTTAAAAGAGCAAGAAATTCAGCTCCCAATCCAGAAAATATCTCATTTATGAAAACAATGCTCCACTCATCGTTTGCAAAAGCTGTCAAAAATTCTAACCTTCAGCCATCAATAGGGGTCCATAAAAGAACACCTGGCTACCTTTATAAGCAACAGCCACTGCACGACTGAGCTCATGCACGACATTGATGAAAGTAGTCCGCCGAGGACAAAATTACTGTGAATGCTACATTGTCGCAAAATAAAATTCACACATCAGAAAAGAAAAAGTAGATGATAATTTCTGTGTGAAATAAGACTAAGCTTTTTCGATGCTTTACAGACTCTAGCACTGTTTCACAGACAGGGCCTAACATACCAGAAGCTACAGCTTGGATATAAATTCATAGCAAAGGTTTCTGGAATAATCTTACCATCCCAAGGTTCATTATTGTTTACTAACATATGTACTGGATTGTGGATGCTTGTTGCAGGTCACATTTATCAGAATGCAGCTTTGGCAGACCGAAGTTAAACCTATGAACTTGTGCTCCATAGCTGAACGCCGTACCTGCCGTAATGCTGAATGCCATACCTGCCGTAATGCCGAATGCCATACCAAACCGTAATAGTGGCTACAGACTTTCAAATTCCTTTCAACACTGAATATATATATTGTGACAAAATGTCACCAAACTTCACACAGAAAGAAAAATAGATTAAAACATATAAGCAATCTCCTGTCCCTTCTTCTATGCTCATTTTTCCATATTTAGTTTTTACCTTTCTCTTAATTCCAGAGTTTCTTACAATACTGCTGGGAGCAAAATGTGGCACTGCGTTCTATGCAAATTTCTTAATGGGCACTGTGTCACTAGGGAATGCTGAGACGTGTCCTGAACGTGGCTTGGCTTAAAACGTAATCATTTCCGCAAAAATAAAGCTTTATTAGAATGACCTGATCCTATAAAGTCTTCGTTTGCCCGTTAAACTTTTCTGTATTGTTTACTCACATTGAACACTAGTAAGTAAAAGAAACAAAAACAGATGACTGAAACAGACACATGGTGAGCGCAGACCTTGTCCTTTTTCTTCCAACTTTAGTGGCTGCTGGTACTGTTCCCATTTGAAATAATTGAACAACCCAGCACAGGTTCTTATGATTTAATAAGCAAGAAGTATTAAACAATAACAAAAGCCAATGTTTCATGCTGTTTTAGTAAAGAGTGAGCCACTGTTTCAGATGGAACGCTGCTAGCTAGGTATCCCTTGACGACACATTGGTTGTCCAAGAAAGAACACAATCCGAAGCCGCCACGTCCCAGCATTCCCATGCATACATGGCAGCGCTAACTTTCTACGTAACTATAAGAAACTATTATCAACTCGCGCATTTTCTTTATTATTACTTATTTTGGTAATCTCCCTCAACCAGCACAAGCTTCTATTCAGGATGCACTGTTTACTACCTTCGGCTGAGGAGGAGCTGTCTCGGAGCGGCCACGATCATTGACGCCAGCGATTCACCCAGTCCATTGGAATAAAGGAGGCGTGCTGCGCCTTCGATGTTGTCACATAGCTGAAACACCAGCGTGAACATAAAGAAAGCTCGAACACTATCACAGCAAGACCTAATACACACATACAAAGAAATCAAGACTGCTCTGATCAGTCAGATAACAAGTACACGATCACCTGTGCCAAGTTCTATTTTCCATCTGTTGTCATTGCTGTTGTCATTACTGTCCGTTTGTAGTGGGTTTTTGTTTATGCATTCTTATTCAAGCCATGGTAGTGCAGATGCGCACAAGCAATAAACACAGACCTTGCACACTTATGGACCTCAATATGTACAATGCTTTCCCAGTGAAACAAGACAATTTACAAGTTAGAAGCTGAATGTTTTGACAGAATTACCTGCCTAGTTAAGCTAAAAACTAGGGCTTATTACACCCAACTATTATGGGCCAATCTCAAGGGTTAATTGATAGGCAAGCAGTGCAGCTGCACTGAAGAGCTTGATAATAGTCAAAGCTCAATATAACAAACACAGATACAGTAGAATCCCATTGATACATTTTTGAATGGACCGCGGAAAAGAAAATAACAGCCGGGAAAACGTAACAGTGAGGAAGGCTGCAAACCGCCTCAGCAACGTCAAAAACAGCTCGGAATGGCTGCCAGTGCAGTTATCAGATGGCTCGGTGCTCATACTGTGACATACTGTGACGGCACGTGCGCGCATGACAGAGGCCCGTTTCCAATCTTTATATTTTTCACTGCATAACACAGCTTTATTGAAGCGAAGCTGACTAAAGAGAAGCAGCGATTATGCCAGCCCCACAATAAATGTAGCCCTGCATTCGGCGAATTTGGCCCAGTGTGCGTGGTTACCAGTAGGTTTTAACCGATGCACACTTCTCCGCGTGCTTCGCTAAGTGCTCTGCGCACTTTTTAACGCAAAAAAATTTTATACCAGGGTTCACCATCAACTTCCTGTAACGAATGTGACGTCGGCACGAACGCGTAAAATATGCTCTCTCTTGGCAGGGATGGCACCACCATCTAGGAGCAGTGAAGCGAAGTACTGCATCATGACAATAACGAGTCCTAACAGTGAGCGCTTCGGTACTCTCAGCGCAGCAGAGGCTTAACGCGGTGCAGCCTGGTGTAGGCGGTGTAGCCTGGTGTAGGTAGCGTAGGCTTTCTGCTGAGGTGACAATGTAGTTTCTGCAGGTGACTTGTCTTTGGCATCCGATTAGCCTGTGACGCCTTGTCGCCTACGGAGTGCAGTTTCAACATGCATCAGCAGTGCGTACACGCCGCCTACTGCTTCGCTTGCGATGGCACCAACTAAGAAAACTGCTGCCCTAAGCGGCAACGACATCGACGAGCAAATTTCAATTTGGTCCGGTGAGAGACACGCCAGCGTGAAGCAGAATGCATTCGCACATTCACTCTGCCACTCGCATTCCTGAAGCTGAACGTGTCACAACTCAACTGGCTGCCCAAGACACTACGGAGCCGGACCAAAATACATGTACCTTCGCCGAAGCGACTCGGCAGCAGGGCGCCGCTCGCCAACAAGATGCCACACGCCAAGTAAACCTGCAACACGGTCGCCGACCCGCAAATTGTGCGCCTTTCACTGCAGCGGACCGCGAGTTGACGAAGTAAACAAGCAACAGCTTCTGTGAAGACACGTCTCACTTTCGTGTTCTATCGATTCCTATGAAAGAGGGATCAACCATATTTTTTTTCTCAATATGCTTGTGCAGCGCCTGCCTGACTTGTGCAGCTTTGGTCGCTTTGTTGCAACGTATACATTTATTGTCTTCGTAGCAATGTGCGAAAGCAAATTTCCCTCTGCATCGCTAAATTTACGGGACTGCCACATTCAAACACAACATAAGATGCGGGAGCATTACAGAATGGCGATGTATCAAAGGGGAACATAATACATGGCAGTCAATGGTCGAGACTGCGAAAACGCAACAGCGAGGAACATATCTACAGGCTTCCACTGTATAGCAAATTCCTGGATTAACGAACTAGTTCTGAAATGTAATGTAATAATTAGCATGTGATGAATATGTGCTTAAAGAAATCGGGTGTAACAACGCATTTCCCTGTCGAATGTGACTCGACAATGTTTACAACAAGCTTCGATTGGGAGGAATTTTGGCGTAAATGAAGCCCCTTGCTAGTATCACCAAGATCTTCTATAAAGCTCTGCTGCCTGCCATCTATAGTTTAACCTTTGAGGAACAATCTGTGTTGGCTTCGAAAAGTTGGGTGTTATAAATGCCAGGTTTTTGGTTGGAGACTTTATTGACTCTGCAATAGTATTTCAGGTTGGATTAATTTATCACTCATTTTGTTAAAGTGACTCCTCTATCTCAGCATTTGACTTAATAATCCATGTTTCATCGTGTCTCGTATAGCGGGCGATAGAACAGTGGACTTTGTTAACCCTTCAAGGGTAGAATTTTTTTCACAAGGAATGTGCCCTCGTGGCAAACTTTTTAAACTGCCCTCTCCAATAGTAGCAAATTATTGAAAACTGAGTTCGTGCAACTCCACAGAGATGGCAGCACCTCTCAACACCCAATGCTATCGAATGCGCTCAAAATATCAAACATAAGATCTCCACGGTTCATGAATGGTAAAAATCCTCAAAGGGTTAAACGGGGAAATAACTGTGTTTATTAAGCACAGGTGTACAAGAATAGATGTGGCCACATGGCAATAGGAATGTAGAATGTGTATAGACAGAAGTGCCAAGGAGCCGGAGGGCCAGACAGAAATTTGATATTTCTTCTACTCGAAATTCTCAGAGGAGGAGGAGGATTACGGTGACGTAGGAAGCGGAGGACTCGGTAGGAGCACTTGGCCAGTGTGAAACATTGCAAGGGATGGTGGTGCCATCTCTCGATTCTTATTGTAGCAATCCGCACTGAGGATTGAGCGTAACACAAGTTCGACTCTATAGCCTGCGCTGTTGTGCAGCCCTAAACAAAGGTGTTGGTGAAGCACCTGTTGCAGCAGGGAAAGCGTCCCGCAGCACAGGATGGGATCATGCACCGTTCGGGGCAGAAGTGACAGCAGGAGGGTGACAGACGCCCGGTTCGAGGCCTGGTCCGGCACGCTGCCGTGTGGGATCTTTCTGCACAGGTGGCACCCAAGACAAAAGCCAGGTGTAAACAAGGTGTGCCCACTGCGCTGCTGCAACGCAATGCATAACATCACTAAAATACATTCCACAATGTCATCCCAAGATTCCATATATACTCAAATGCCGGCCAATACTTTTCCATAAAAAATAATATATTAAAGTCGGGGGTCGGCTTAAATTTGAGGACGAGGTTTGGCTGAAACCATAGGACATCACTGACTGCAGAAAGGTCGATGCCACAATGTGTAAAAAAAACACAAAGAGAAGCAGGAATGTCTGTAACGATGTAGATCATACAGCTGAAGGTGAGGAAGGTCGCAAATGTTTGAGGCATCTCTCGGACAAGTTGAGATGCCTGTCTACTTCACTTATTCAGGTAGTGGAACTGGGTTGTAACGGCATGGGATGAAATTCTTGCTGATCTGACATTGCAAGCATTCTAAAAGTGCAACATCATGAGAATGTTGCATTTCCTTTTACAGTCCAGTGCCTTTTTTCATTAAGCTTAGATTCGAGGAAAGCTTTTTTTTTTTTCTGACCTTCGGAATTTCGGGTTTCAGCCTAGAATCAACACCAGCCTTGATTAGAATAAGTACAGTAAGTTCAAGATTAGGCTCCGACAAGGACAACTTATACGACAGGTCAGATCTGCAAGTGCCTGCTCACCTGGCCAGATACAGAGGCCGGCCCAGCAAGATCCGGCAGCACGACTGGACCAAGGCCGCGGTGGCCGGATACTGGGCCAGTTGTAGACCGAGCAGCTGAAAGCCTCGTGCCTTGAGGAAGCGAGCCTCCACCTCGCCAGAGACCTTGCTAAGGTACACCTCCAGCACCTACGACAAGAGAAGCAGTTACCACCTTGGCTTCCCTCATCACGCTTGAACTACCAAGTCGGTAAGCCAGCAAACAGGTCCTTCCATGTTCTATTTTTTTACAATGCAGGTCTCTCCATTTTTCTCATAAAATCCCCAACTCCAACAGCAAGCACAAAAACCTACGAAACAGATAAGAGTTCTAAGCGAGGCTTAATTAGAAGCAGGCTTCTAAGCTCTAAGCTAAGAGTTCTGAGCTTGGAAGTTGGTTTCTGGTCAACATGGTGAACAGCACAGACGACAAGGTAACAGATAGAGGAACAGGAGTGCGTCTGTCCTGCTTTTATATCTCTTGTCCCGTCATCTGCACTGTTGACCTTACTAAACAGGAGCTTCATGAAACTAATTTCTCTCACATGTCTAGTACAAGCAGATGTCACACCAGAAACCCACTTTACACTATAAAGGATATTTCAGTGAAGGAAGACAGATAAATAACAAAAATTAATTCTTCCTGTCCATAGAGAGAAGAGAACAAAAAGCCTGAAGCACTGCATAACACAACAAGAGAAGAACGTATGTCACAAATGTATGCACAGTCTGGTGCACTCTTAAAAGGAATGTCTAATTAGTATTCCAACTCTGGTTGGAGCTCAGCTTCGATATGAAGAGGCCTGGAGAAATATAGTTTATCAATACTCTGCCTAACATATCACTCCCAGTAAAACTGATGAAATATGAAAATCTTGTTGGCTTGAATACTAATCCTGTGTTCCCTTTAATAAGAGTGGACCGCACTGTACAAGTGAAACAGGTTGAAACATATAACATGCTTAGCTAATGTGTAGTAGCAGAAACATGCAGTTTTTGCATTTCACACCAAAATAATGTGTATTTCATTAGAAGTGTTAGCAGTTTGCTCCAACGGTTAGTCTTACAGTTAGATATCTTTGATATGATAACTAGCGAAAAAAAAATGTCACCCATATTCTACGTTGGATCTCACACCAGCCACGAAAGAAAATGCACGTAGCTTGAAAAGTGTAGGGATTGTGCCACATGATGTACAAGAAGTCATACTTACACACAGAACCTGGTTGCGAACCAATGCGTTCTCGTTATGAGCCAAGATAAGTAGTGCCTCCAGTTGAACAACGGGTTCAAGTTTCTCACGAACCACATTTTCTGGAGTCGCCGCCAAGATGTCCTGCAGCAACTTCAGGAGGCCTGCATTTCATGTTTTAAAGAACAGACAGCACAAATATTCATGACTACTAGTCTGACTGCAGGTTACAAACACAAGCTGCAGCTGCAACACAAAAAAGAAGAAAAACATCCAATTTAGCCATGAGTACTTTTTTGATTTGCATAATAGCTAAGTATATTGCACTTTATTAGCACAGAGCTAGCAACACAAGTCCCCGAATGTAAATTAAACACATAATTCAAAAGCTTTACGCTAAAACAAGATTATTGTTCAATAGGTCAAGTCCATCAAACCTGTGAATAAATAAGAAAGTTGATACAAGCTGACCTATGGCCTTTCAGTGCAGTATAACTGGCCCATTTATACCTGCTCATAACCTTTCTCTCTAATAGTTTTGCTTCACTAACAAAGGTATGAACACACTACCCTCCTAAACCTGAGATTTAGTGTTTATTGGTATGGCTTTAAAGAAAATCATTTGTACATAGCGTCAGGTAGCACTAGATGAAGCTCACTATCACCTGCAAGCTTTACACATAAAACTCAATTGCAAGCTAGATGATTACACAGAAGAGGCATTTAAGAACGAAAGTCATCTGAATCAAGCAAATGCATGTGCAAGAAAACGGGGAGAAGGGTCAGTGACCAAGTCAAAAGAAGCCCTTCAAACTTTTGGACTCAACAATTCTTGTTTGCAATGAGATTGGCTTCAAAGGATGGTTGTGGTCATCAAACTCAACTTATATGCAAGACTGAACATCAAGTTGCTGATTGTAATAAAAAAACACCTCGAACACTCCTAACAGACCAGAAAATTTAAATAGTAGGTGTGCAAAATTTGAACAAAGGTTCCGCAAAGAAATAAAAATTCCTATTTGAAACTGCCAGACGGCTAATTTTTCGTTCAAGGAGAAGCATTTGTAACATTCACGCTTGTCTACACTTTCAAACTACTTAGTAGAACGCAAAACACCAGCAAGTTGGCAATCGAGCTTAAAGGGTCTCTAGTAAGAAAAAGAGGTTGAGCTGAATTAGTAGATTACGCTTCAACAATACCAACAAAAAGCCACCCTTACTGTCAGAGGAGGCTTGGTAAGCCGGAAAAAGACAAGAGACAAACCAAATGCAGGCCTCTTGGAGTCTTACATCAGCACGCCATGACATCATTGATTTTGCCGGCATCTGCTCAGGTCTAGTTAAATTTTTTTTTTTATCAGTGAAGATAGTCAAAACGTATTCTAAATATGCCAAAGACTAAACTTAACAAGTCTCAATAACATTTACTGCCGCCACAACGAACCAAATACAAGAAAATACTCTGAAAAGTACGACATCACACTGGCACACTGGCACCTGGGTTTCAGCACAAAATTCAAAATGTGGAAGTCTGGGTTTCCTTTTCTCGTCTAGTAATCAACCTCTTACCTAGAAATTAACACAAAATTTAGTTTTGAAAATACTTATCAGCTTAAACTGGTCTTGGCCGTTTTCACGAAAATACTTTTATCTAATTAGATTACCTAGCACGAGCCCAGTCATGTCGTCCTCAACATCCACCTGCTCTTCTTCCATTTCTGCCCATGGATTGGGTGACAAGGGCACAGGCGATGACGTCATGGGATGCCGAATGCTGCTCTCAAATGGGCAGCTAGCCCTGGGCTGCATATCAGTCCTGTCGTGGCTTTTTCCACTGGCTTCGATCTCTCCGGAGAGCAGCAAGCTCAATGCTTCAGTGGCCGTCGGCTTTGGTCCTGGCTTGACCAGGGCAGGGCATGGCAGAGGCAGCTCTCCATGAACAGATGCCAAGTTCGCGTCGACCAAGCTGTTGCCGTCGAGGCTGTTGTACAGCTCGGCTGGCACGGCATTGGGACGAACCTTGACAATCTTTGGGGCATCTGAGCGCAAGAGGAAAACAGTCAAAAAAAGAAAAAAGGAAAAACATTCCTACCAAAAAAGTAGGCACATGCACAAAATGCTTCTTTTATATACAGGGTGTCCCAGCTATCACACAGCATGATTTTAAAAAAGAGGAACGGCGTTACGCGAAGCAAACCTAGTGCGTATTGTTTCCTGTACAGTGAAGTAGCTGCCACAAATTTTTTCGTTACTGACATTTAATTAGGTAATTGTAATTAATTATCTAAATCGAGAAGTACTGTCCTAATTATCAAAGTATGAATGAGAAAGTTGTAGAGCAACATGAAAAACTCCCGATACAACTTTCTGTTGCTCAATACGTTCTACATAAATGTGTTTTCCGGGTGTGAAAGAAGCTCGTGAATACACACAGAATTGCCGCACGACTGGCCGCTCGAGGCACTTTGCGTGTATTCACGGGCTTCTTTCATGCTCGGAAAAACACTTTTATGTAGCACGTATTGAGCTACGGAAAGCTCTATCGGGAGTTTTTCATGTCGCTCTACAACTTTCTCACTGACACTTTGATAATTAGGACAGTACTTCTCGAGTTAGATAATTAATTACAAATAATTAATTGAATCTCAGTAACGAAAAAAATACTGGCGGCTACTCCACTGCACTGGAAACAATACGCACTAGGTTTGCTTTGCGTAACACCGTTCCTTTTTTTTTTTAATCCTGCTGCGTGATAGCTGGGACACCCTGTATATACACAGTGGAATGTCATTAATTCGAACCTGCTTAATTCGAACTTCCGATTTATCTGAACGGACATTGTGGTCCTGTCAAAATTATGTGTATTTCCATCTGCGGAAACGTCAGGTAATTCAAATGCTTAAGCGTTTGCGATGGTTAATTCAAACATACCATGCCGCCGCCAACCGTGCTCTCTCAGCAGCACAAACTCATGCGGCGACACCTCCGACCTGGCAGTGCAGCCACACGCCAGCTCCTGCCATCTCCTGTTGCAAGTACCGTATTTTGGCGCACCAAATATTCAAAACAATTGATAGTTGAATTGGGGTGCGGGTTATATGTGAATCTTGCCTTAACGTGCGGCTTCACAGTAATAAAATTTTGCCAAAAGGTGAGTTCACGGCAGCGCAGCGCTGCACTGCTGTGAAGCCACACTTCCAGAACTCGTCACTTATGTGTTAGCTATGTGCACGTGCACTGCCTAATGCAGCTCTGCACGTAGCCTTCCATCAATAGCTTCCTTTATTTTGAACTTTGTTTAATTCGATCAAATTATTATAATCAATATTATAATCAATATATTCGCTATATGCAATGTTCATTATATCGGGCATCAAAAAATTGTACGGTAACTTAATTTTACATTTCTGCTACCAGAACGCATATTTTGACCCATGTAAAAACAAAACCTTGCTTCACTAAATTAAATTCTGGGTTTTTATGGGCCATATGATTATGACCCCCTGAAGTTTAACTTGCACCTAAATCAAAGTATACGTGAGCGTTCTTGTATTTCGCCCCCATCTAAATGTGGCTGCCACGGCATGGATTGAATCCGTGAGCTCAAGCTCAGCAGCACAATGCCATAGCCACCAGGATACCGCAGCAGGTAAAAACTTGTTTCAGTATAGCTAATACCATGTTAAATTCCATATTTCTGGATGGTTTATAGCAGGATAATACTTATTGAAGTAAAGCATGACCAAGTAAATTTTAGATATAGTTTGTCCTATCTGATAATTCATTATATCCATGCTTGTTACATCGACGTTCTACTGTGCGTACCTATAATGCAGTCAGCACAATATGGTGTGTCATAGGCATGGTAGAGAAAAGTTAGAGCCCTAGGTTTCTGAGCACTACATGATAGAAAACTGTACTCATGCAACAAGGCAATCAGAGTTCTTCATGCAAGCCACAGGAAAAACTTCAGAAAAATCTAAGTGCTAATGTTTCATTTCCCATCACAATCGTGAAACAAGGGGCAACTATATCTGCTGCTTCATTCACTAAGTTGGGAACAATGCACTACAGAGGCATTCACATGCATCAAATAAGAACAAGTGCATAGACATTAGAGCAGATTTCTTCTGACCTGAAACCTAGACCATTATTTCAATTATCTAGCATACAACAAGCATTACCTCTTGAATGCCGATTCTGTTGCTCCAGAAGTAAAACTATACCCTGACAACAGCACCGGCACAGTAGTCAGTGTTCTAATAGTTTAGGAGCCAATCATAGCAAGTAAGTCTTACCAGGTTCTTTGACTTTCCTGATTCCCTCATTTGGTGCTGACCGCGAGACCATCCCAAGTAAATGGCCAAAGCTTCCCGATAGTGGACTCGATGCAAGCGATGACGGAGCTGTGCGACTGGTCTCCACGATAGAAAAACCTGCACTACGTTGCATCAAGCATTAATGGCAGCATAGAGATTGCCAGGCCATATCACCATACTAAAAACAAATCTATGCTCAAACAGTTAAACCAATTACAATGAGTATAATGTTTCAAAGTGACCTTCCAGGATTGTTGTCGTAAATTTTTTAAATTTTCATTCAAGACAGCTACCTGTTGTATAACTTCATTCGTGTTGATGACTATGTTTGTCATTGCATTTGTGAACAGTCATTTAGGCAAATTTAAAAGAACCTTATTCATCTAACATGCATTCAGAGAGGAATGACGTAACTCATGTTCTTAAAGTTGGTTATACACAGTGCTACTAGGAGTACCAAGCCTAACGTAAGGCCATACAATGACAGGTACTCTGCACACATTCCATCATGCCTTGCTATGCTAAAAATAGGCAAGCAGTGAAAAAATAATCGGAAAGGTAAACTGCACAGGAAAGGAGAAGGTAAGGAAGTCACGAGCACTTTACCTGCCCACATTCACTGATACAGGAAGATAACGTGCAGGTCTTGCAAGAGAAACCTGTCGTCGCAAATGGAGAGCTCAGATCTGTTGATAACAACATGCAAGTGCATGGGCAACAGTGCCGTCTGTGCCATCTGCTGATAACTAACAGTTGCAGTAACAGTTGATAACTAACAGTAGCGAGGACATGAGCCAGGGCTGTAAAAGTCAGGCTGCCCCTATAGGCTGCGTCTACACTGTGAAGGACATGAGTCGTGGTTTGTTTTATGCACTGGCTCAATCTTGACGATCTGCCACTAATTTATGATGCAGCACTAATGAGCTGTTTGCTCAGGCAGCTGCATCGCATGAGCCTGGAACAAAAGTCCAATGATACTGTGTGGAAAGTATGATTCACATTACTTCCTAAGATGGGCACAGCCCAAAAATAGTTGTTAGGAAAGAAGCAGCTGACTGACCATAGCAACAAAACAATGTTTCGATCTGCACAGATCCCTCGTATGAAGATCGTGAACAAAGGATCCATACGAATTTCAAAACATCACTTAATTTGTTTCAACTATGGTCAGTGACCTGCTTTTCCTAATTATTTTACCTGACCCATACGGTATTCCATCAAACTCAACAATGTAGCCCCGAAATAGGCATCAGTTTGTAGTGTAAGCTCAAACTCTTACCAGCAGCACTGGTGGTAAACTGGTACCTGTACTAGTGCTAGAGCTGAAGGTGTACAGATTGCAGATCCCGGATCTTGGCCTCAGAGCCACTAACGAAATGCGGCTGCAGCTACCAGGAATAGCACACAAAGCCCTGCTCAGTAGCGAGATGTGAGTGCTGATGAGACACATCATGGCATGTACAACAAGAACTGATTTAACAGAAGTCCACTGTTGGTGTGACTTTTAAGTGGCACATGCCTGACCTGCAAAAGTTGGAGCACAGTCTTGCGGAGGCAAGGAGTAGAAGGCGGAGCGTCCCTGGGCCACATGGGCATTGGCAGCGCGGTGAAGCAGCAGTAACAGGTCGAGGCATGCACTGAACCGCTGCGCCAATTCCCCAGCTGCTGGTACCAGAGCGCCTAGGAGCTTGAGGACCAGTGGCAGGGTGCCAGGGGGTCCCAGGCTCCCCTGACTCTCATCCACAAGCAGGCGCTGCAGAGGAAGACCACATGACAACGTTCAATGGGAATTATATGAGAATCGATAACCATCTTAGAACCATTTTATTCACTAGTATAAGCCCAATTTATTCCCACTACAGGACAAAGGCTTCTCCCATCGATCTTCTATCTCTATCTTACATCAGCCAATTCCATTTTTATTATGCCTGCAGATTCCCTAATCTTATCATCCCGCTATGATCCTCTATCGTCCTCAACAAATGCAGTTGAGAACAGCAGAGGATAAAGGGCCCAGTCACTTCCCTTGGCATAATTTTTTTACACCAGTTAACTTCTCGTTAACTTCTCTATACATTCAGTTAACTTCTCTATACATTACATGACTTGCCTAACTCCCTCCTTTTTTTAATAACAAACCAGAATACCAGCTAGACCTGTTTGCTCTCTAATCCACACTGCTGTCTTCTCTCTCTTTTAACATTACCTGCCGTAATTTTCTAATCCAAGCCAATCCGCATGCAATCAAAGCAACATCTCTGAAACAGGCCAATGAAGAAACCCCAGGGATCATTTCTGCAGCCTCACTTCCTCACCCTGAGTGCGACCAGCAGGGAACCCAGCAGGGGCGCCGCCTGTGCCAGGTTGTGGTCCCGGTGCGGGTGACGCTCGCGCAGTAGTGCCCACATGGCACCCAGGAGGCGTCGCCGCCCAGGTCCCGGCCGCCAGTGCTCGAGGAGCGTGCCAGCCAGCTGGGGCCACACAAGCAGTGGCTCCTGGCCCGTCGGGTGTCGTACTGCCTCCACGCTGCCTTCCCCATCCCACTGCAGCAGGGGACGGCTGCTGCACGCGTTCACCGCCGCCTGCATCATGCACGCAAAATACATTAATCGACAATCACCATGTTTGCGCCACCACAAACAACACATTCATTGACAATTTCCAAGTTAGTGCCCCTTTCATTCTGCTACAGGCTTGGTTCCAACACCCGGAAGTACAGTATTGTAATGTAGTATTGTTGAATTGACCTAACTGGCCTATGGCACTATTCCAAATCTCAGGGAGTTAAAATGATCAGAAACCAACAAAGATCCAAAAGCTCAAGCTGGGACTTGGGTCATAGTAACAGCTAATCAGATGGCACAGTGTCAATACTGCACTGTATGCTTTTATCACAGGACTTAGCATAATTAAACAGCACTGCAAGAGGTCCAAAGGCATTAGTGTCTATTTGCACCCCATGGCAATTAAATCTTGTAACATGCACTTCATCCTTGTCATGTCAAACCTCATATTTCTGTTTGTGCTGCGTAACTTAAAATATAGATTAATTACCAACATGCCTATTCGTATATTCTGCAGCCGATTATTCTGTATACATTCTGCAGTCTTGCAGCCGACTTAATTAAGCTGAGAGTGATGATAAAAACGCTGGTTGTTGTCGCACTTAACACGCAGGTGACTTAAAGGTTAAGCTCACCAGGAGGCAGCGTGGTGAATCGGCCGCCCATCGTTGATTCTCGACCAGCTGCCCCAGAAGATTGAGCGCCTCACTTGCACCCACCAGGATTCTGGGTGTGCCCCAGGTCGCACTGGGCTGCCCCAGCATGCCCAGGGCCAACTCCAGAGCAGCTGCCTGGGGGCCGTCTTCTGTTGTGCACTCCACTACCTGTGAAGAGATGCAAGAAGTTAACGTTAACCCTTAAGATACTGAACGTTTCCGACGTTCCCACCTACTATGTTTCCACAACTTTTTCTCACACCAACTTGGATCACTGGCATGGAGGCATGTGCTGCTCTTGAATGAACCTCTTTGAACGACTTCGCATTTGATCGGTGCCATCTCCTGTGCCTTCGCGAGAGCCAAGTGGTACAAGAAACGTGGCCCGTTTCTTCGATCTCCTCGGCGATCTCCACCAACGGAGATTGCCAACACGGCGACACTCTTGTCGACTGTATACGGAGACGATGTCACTCTTTCGCAAAACTATGCAATTCTGATCGCTTCCAAGCAATAAGGCAGGGCATTAGAAATTTTCCTAAGACGCTCATTTTTTTCTTTTTTTTAAGGTAAACGACTTTTTCGGCCCGTTCGATTTTTTGGACTGTTCGATTTTCCGGACTATTTTTCTGTCCCCGTGAGGTCCGGAAAATTGGTCGGCTACTGTATTTGCATGCCCCACTTGCCGTGTTTACGGAGCAATGTCCTTCGTCAAGCTGATTGCGGCTTTTTGACTGCATTCCTCTACATTTGGTGTCGAAAACAGAGCTTTCATTTTGTTTGATTTGATTAGGTGTTGCAATGAAAACAATAACAAAGAAACTGCCATGGTGGACAGCTCTTGCATACCCTAGCCAGAAGGAACAGGAAAAGACCGGGGCCTCCAAGGCTGGCTGCTGCATGATGGAGCTGCCTTTGCCATTGCAGTTGGACAGGCGAGAGCCGTTGCGCTGCCTTGGACTGCGGAAGTCCGCTTCGCTTGCGCTTCCTGATGAACAATACACATAAAAATGAATAATCAACTTAGCAGCTACATACAAGCAATAAAATTTATTTTGTCGCGAGTGAAATTTTCCTCTGACATCGACTGCTTTCACAGAGAACAATAGATGGTCCTGTCTTTCACAAATAAACAGCAATGGCGTGAGCATTGACAAGATCCTGGGATCAGCCACATCAAACATTTTCCAAATGATGTGAGAATGATGTCAGCAGTTGAATTAAAGGAATCCTGACAAGAAATATTCAGTGAATAGTGTCCTCAAGATCCAACGTCCACATGTGCTGCATATTCGCATATATTTTACTTATGTACACCCTTTCATCTCTTAAAACTGTATAGTGGCTAACACTGAAAGCAACACTGAAAGTGAAGGCAAAACTTTCACATGCTTGAAAACTACATTTTTGAGGAATCGCACTAGCTTCAGATGCACTGCCATGACCGACATTTGTTCTGCTCCCATGCTCTGGTTGCCATGAGAGTCCTAGTCACGGAAACACACCTGAACACTCTTCCATGGCAAAAGGAAGTGGCTTGCACAAGTATGCGGCCCATCTCCTAAGCACATGCTCTTAATTAAAGACTGACCAAACATAGCATCCCTTAGCATCAGTAATTCAACAAGAACCAGCACATTCTGCATGACATAGCCAATAACATGAACTTCCAAGAAAGCACTTGTCGACCACTTACATACAATCCTGTTGATCTAGTTTAATTAATTGTAGGCAGCTCACACAACAAAAGTCACACAAGTAGGTGCTCACTTACTTGGATGCAGCCAGGAATGATGAAAAGGCCTGCGAGCTGTGTGGATAACTGACAAAGGAGTCACTCCTTTGAGGTGAGAACCACACCATGAGCTCATCCTAATAAAGAAAGGAAGGAAAGAAGGTGTTTCCCGTCAATAATTTCAAGGCAAATGCAAGCCAGACAAAAAAAAAAAAAAAAAAATTGCGATAGAGTTATAAGCAAGCTACCTGGAGAATATTTGCAGGACCAGAAATGACTACAGTTTTTTACTGTATCATCAGGCATATTACACAGACAGCATAACAGCATGGTACTTCTCCTATCCCAGAAGATGCATTTAGACAGAGCATGGAAAGCCCCATGTGCGAACACTTCCTTTCCGAGAAGCAATCTAAACTTAGCCAAAGTCATTGGCCACAATATCTGTCACAACCAATACAGCACATGACTTATAAATCACAACCAAACGCTACAACATTATTTTGTAAAAAAGGCCAAAAGGTCGCATAAGTCCATAGTTACACACCTCCAACGCAGCCAGCACTTCCCGGAATTTGCTGGGCCCAAGCCACTTCTTCTTGAGGGAACCCTTGCGCACCAGTCCAGGGCTGATGTCGACTCTAGCCGACTCTTCATCTTCGCTCAGGAGGCAGGAAGTGGGCACGACTGCATCAGCACCTCTCGAGTAGAGAGCTAGGCATTCGGCTGATCCAAGGCAAGAGCCTGCAACAACAACACACACATTCCGGTGGAGTTCTTCAAAAAAGTGCCATCACATTTAAAAAGGGCAGAGACAATGAAGAGAACTGCTATAGTCAAACCTTGATTATACTGAATACGGACATAATGAAGTTACTATAAAATTTTTACCTTTAGTTTGAAGTAGCGCTCGTGCTGTTTGGTCTTCCTTCTTGTGTCCTAATTTTTTGCACATTAAGTCAAGTACGAATTCTTACAATCTCGCCCAAATTTCAGTTCTTATAAAATTTTGTTGACTTTGATTTGATTGGCATTGATTGACACTGAATTTGGTTGACATTGATTGTTTATTTTAGTTACCATTCTACTGCTATAACGAGAGTGAGAATGATAGATAAGACAATATCAGTTACAACAAAGCGAACATTTGTTCCCTCACAACGCAAAGTATGCACTCTGGTAGTAAAGCTGCCAAACCGTCAGAAAGAGTAACTTGAATGATACATTTTGGATGTGCGTGCACGATATGGCCAACAACTTGGCTTGGCTGGCGCGCACCAGGCAAGCTAATGCACCAATGCTGTATGATTGCATCAACCACACGGTTGTGTACTAATCATGACTCAATATGCATTGGGAGCTAACGCTTCACTTGTCTCTTACTTCAATGCATATTCAAAACTCTCAATTACACAACCTCCAGCGCTAAATGCATAAGAAGACAGTGCACAAGAAGCCACGGCCATCTTGACTCTCCCAAGCTTTGCACAGACTGCAGGTTACTTCCAACATAGGGCGTGCGGGCTGTGTATACGCTCAGCTGCTCGTGCTCACCTGCCTCCCACTCGCCCCACCCCTTCCCACCCTACCACGCACTTGAATCATGTTAACATGCACTCGCCCACCCATCCATTCGCGTGAAAAGACAGTGCGCATCAAACCACCATTCTTTTCGGGTTGTGGGTTCTTAGTGTCTCACAGAAGACCAACTACCGCGGGTTCGAGCTTAGCGAGCCACAGGGCCGCGTCACTCGTTGCCTCCAGCACCGATACGCGCGAGCTCAGGCCGCAAGGGGCTACCAAGCGATGCATGCAAAAACACAGTAATGCCCTGAGTTAACAGAAACCGTTTATTGAATCCGTCGGCACCAGCACTGCACAAACGCCTGCACGGTGGGGAACCAAAGGAGTCCCGCACCAAGGGCGAAAATACAATAGCGGGCGCCTATAGCACGTCACTGCGAGAGCACAGGCTGAAGCTGGGACCCGCCGCTAGGAAAAGTCCCGGCGGCTATGCTACTTGCTCTGGCGATAACCAATGGGTCAACTCGCGAGAACTCTGGCAATCTCCTTCAGCTTTGGCTTTCAGCAAGTGCGGTTCGGCGTGGTATGACCTCGCAGCGAGCACTAGGCACCGCTCGTCGGCTTCGCGTCGGGAAAGGATCAGCACAAAGTGCGCGCTCCTCGCACGGGCAAAGGCGCCGTGCACGAGCTCAAGTTCTAGTCACAAAGGTGTCGGCAGAGGAGAGGAAAGCATGTACGTACCCTGCGCCGGTCCCGGAGATAAGAGAGCCACGTTCAGTAACTAGCAGCCAACGTGCGGCCACGCAGTGACGTCAACGCGCCGCCCTCACCGCATACCACTGCGTGTGGAGCGCCACCGCTGGAACCAGTTGGGAGCGAGCGGGGACCGGCGAGGGATGGCAGAACAGGTGAAGCCCGCGCAATGGCACCGGCGCCTCCCTCAATCCCCACAGGGTCACCCTCGTACCCCCGACATACGACGCCACAGGATCTTATCACGCATAGACTTTTTAGGAACATGGCGCGAGAGAATCTTGCTGCTTCACTTCAGCGACTGGTCTCTTCACGCGGCGTGCAATACAGAAGGTGCATTCGCCAGCAGCCACTTGTAATTCAACAATTTCATCCCCTGTGACAGCAGCAGTTTCCATTTATTGCCTTAGTATTCTCCTTCGCAGCCGCAATGAAATTTTGTTATACTGAAATGATGTATAAACACACTATTAAAGTTAAAAATACATGGTGTGTGTACTATGGACAAGCAGTTATAAAAAGTTAAATACTTTGTTCTATCGAGAATTTCGTTACATTGGAGTTTGTTATGAGGTTTAACTGCATTTGCTGCTTTAATGAATAAACATTTGGTTGTTAGCGTCCTTGTCTGTCCCTTTCTTATATCCTGTTCCTTTGCGTTGTTTCTGCTCAAGTCACATACTAACCAGTCCAAACGCATACGCTCCTGCTATTCTGGTAAATTTATTAGGGTGCTCTGGCACTTATCAGCTTTTTTTCTATGGTTTAGCAGGTTTGGATCTTATTTACTACAAGAAATTCCAAGTCGGAATGTCATGTCAGCATTCGTTTAATTTCTCCTTTGATGCATTTTTGAAGCTAGGCTAGTAAAGGGCGAGCAACACACCTCGGAAGAGGAGCAGGTTTCCCAGGCTCCACGACACACCACCGCCGACCAGAGCCACCGACGTGCCGGTGCCTGCGCTCTGGCCAATCAGAAGCATCGGTCCTGGCTGGTGCAAGCAACTGTCACCACCCTGTCCTTCCAGGGGCAGGTGCCAGGAACGACTGTGACGACCGTCGACTGTTAATGTCACCTGCACCGGATTCAAAGGACAACAGTGACCATATGACGAGGCATGTAGGACATAGGCTACATAGGCATAGACATTTCAGTAGTCATGCAACTAGCAGTCCATGAACACCGAGTGACCTGAATTCTTTTTCTACAAGTCAGGCAATGGTGAGCTTTAGTTTGATGTGTAAAAACTACTGCTTGCAAAATGCTGGAATAGAGTTTTTTTTTTTATGTTAGAATCATGATCTGATTATGATGATTCTGATTATGAGGCACACCGTATTAGGGGCCTCCCAGATAAATTTTGACCAACTGGGCTTAATGTGCACCTAAATTTAAGTACACAAGTTCTGCATTTCGCCTCCATCAAAATGCAGCTGCCATGGCTGGGGTCAAACCTGTGACATCGAGCTCTGCACCACAATGCCATAGCCACTGGGCTATCACAGTAGGTGAATAGCGGAGACGAAGCTGATAACAGCAGCACTTGGTAACATCTTGTAACGTGGTGTCCATTGCAGAACTATTACAGGAATCAAAGACTAAGTTGTACTGTGTCATAAGAAGGGAACTGAAGTTTCTGTAATGAAATCACGCTACACATAATGCTGCAAGTTCACCTGAGTACTAGGGAGCCCAAGGCAGCGTAAGAGTTACTCACCCCATACACAGTCAGAACAGGCAGTGTCACATGAAATTGTCACCTTTTGATTACAGACCCTTACAATGCTTTAAAGTACTAACCGAAGCATAACAGCCCGTCTCATGAGTGCTTCGCGGCACATGTTCGTGGTAGGCGAGGGCGAAGTGGTGCCAACCATGGCCCGCCAGCACCCTCTCGAAGCTGCATTGGGAGGCAGCATTGCAGGCGGCACTCTCTGCTACGCTGGCGCCATCCTGCGTCAGCCACAGGGACACCGTGCCCTTCTCCACGTCCTCAGCCCACAGCTCGCACAGGAACGGGCCGCAGCCCAGGGACACCAGGTGCAGTCGGGAGCTGCCTTCGTGGCCTGAGAAAGAAAAGCCAATGCCATCAATGACCAGTGTCATCTAGTCCCAACCAGCCACATTACGTTTCACTGCCGGAACATGTCCATCGTCTTATAATGTCCTCACATTGCCAGTGTGTCACGTCAGCTGCATCTAACCTGTACCAGCAAATTCGTTCATCTCATCACACCAGCCACCCACAAATTGTTTCCTTCGCTATTTAATTTGCTATCTTTGCTATCTAATTATTTCAAGAAGCTGCTGGTCATCTGTACAATGTGCAATATGTCCTCCAAAAGTTCCAGGTAAGATATCGGTTACTCAAAGGCCATCAGACCTGTTCTTTAATGCATCAAGTTATACCTCTCAATGCTGCACCTGCGATTATACTTTAGAAAGCTCATTGTGCTGCGATACCTTATATTCTGGCTTCTTTGCTAGAATCCAAGTGTGAGGAACATCCGTGACCACTACCATATTACCATTCAGTAAGGACGTGAGATCTTCCAAGTTCAACATAACTAAGTAGCCCAATTTCTATTCAAATTGAACAATATGTCATTTGAAATGTTCCTTTATCAGAGAATTCAGCTCACCAAAGTTCCATTTAAGGAGAGTCTACTGTTGATTGTCATTTTCTTCTAAGCAACGCCAGCAGACTGCTGTTTTTCATACCGCAGTGTCTACCAAATTCACTAGAGTCAGATGAAAGAAGAGATAGACAGTCATATTTTGCACACTGCCTCAGAGGTCCATGCTCACTTGTGCTGCAGACTGTGCACTTATATGAAAGACTCCAAATGCTAACCAAGGACCGAGCTCCAGCGCAGGGCAAGCCAGAAGGCCAGAGAGAAGCCTTCTCGACGAGGACACCAGCCGCCATGATCTTCCAACGGCAACACCAACACAGCCTGGTTAGATGCCCCTCCATGCGGGAGATCGGCCAACTGCCTGCCTCTTTCTTCTTCTTCTTCTTCATCCTGCAGATGCAAAAGTGATGATAATTTCCTTCTGCAAAGTGAAAAAGCTAGAAACAAAAAATGCGAGTTGGGCTGTCAGGCACCTGTTGTGGTGTGGGCAAGAGCATGACCTCATCGTCGTCTGCTGCCAGTGGTGGGAACTGCAGCCAGCACTGCGGCCCACGATCTCCGCAGTTGGCGAGGGCCAGAAGACCTTTCAGTATAGGGCCCTGGGTGGCAGCACACAGAATGATCATCTGTTATTTCGACAACTTCCCAATGTTGCAAGCAGCTGTTTACAGGTGTATAGACTCAAAAGGCTTCAAAGCTACTGCATGCAGTGCTCGTCAACGTCATCAGGCCAACCACTGGGGCCCGATGACATTTTTTCCAAAAATCCAGAGACTTATAGGGGCAGTGCTCCAGACTTCCCTAACCTTAAGCATGCCAGGCATTTTATAGGATCCCTACGACAGTGCCCAAAAGCAGACCCTGTCACTCGCAAAGTGGTTTCAAAACTTTTGAGGAAGACTGTGTGCTCTGGCGAGCTGAAGCACTACATACACTGCTCTGTCGAATGCGACAGCTATCATAGTGAAAGGCAATTGGGAGAAAAAAATTTGCAAATGCATAGATTTGGGAGCTTATGGAATCCAAAAGATGCTGCCTACAAAACCTTTTGGTTCTCTAGAACACTCTTTGGGCGCCCACTACTATTTTCGAGACCGCCACCACAAAGGAATGCGCACTCACAAAAGCTGACTGAGTTCCTTTGAGCAGACCCATGTAAGCCACGAGGTCCTGGGCACTGAAGGCTGCGCCGACAGAAGAGCACCAACAGGGACACCAGGCTCTCCTGCAGCTCTGCACAACACAACATTGTTCCGGTCACCATAACTACTGAGTAAACCACTGCTGACTGTACCATGGTAATTCATCACCATCATCAGCCGCAGCAGCCTATTTAGATTGGTTGCAAGATGAAGGCATCTCTCTGCAATCTCCAATATTACGCCCTGTCTTGCGCCCACTGAACCCCAACTTATGCCTGCAAAATTCTTCATTTCACCTCACCACCTAGTTCTCAGCCATCTCACACTGCGCTTCCTTTTCCCTGGCACCAATTCTGTAACTCTAATAGATCACCGGTTATCTGCACTATGCATTACATGTCCTGCCAAGCTTCATTTCTTTCTCTTAATGTCAACTAGAATATCGACTATTGTCTTCCTGTCCCTCAACGTACCTTAATAAGGGTAACAGGCACAAACATAATGACCAACACACAATGTCTATGGTGGATCCCTGAATATTTGCCTCCCTCATCCCTTTTAAGCACGCATTGATACATGACTTGGTCTTGGTATTTGACACATCCCTTAGCCTTGGTGCAAGAAAAATTGTGTACTGACAAAATGAGCATGGAGTGAACATCCCTTGATGTTCCCTGGATCTGCACCTGCACAACGTGCTCCTTTGAGGCAATGATATTTTCTGAATTCAATGTCTGCATTTAGGAACAAAGAATTAACCCCTTAACTTGCCGGTGGCAAGGTAACTCGTCATCACAATGAGCATCCCTTGGTGCCGATGACAAGTTAGCTAGTTGCGAACTATCCACAATTTTTCCAAATGTGTATAGTAAGTTCAGTTTCTTGTATTTTGACAATAAATGATACACTGCAAACTATCCACAATTTTTCCAAATGTGTATAGTAAGTTCAGTTTCTTGTAATTTTGACAAATAAATAATACACAATGACTGTAGCTAAGCTCTTTTTTTTTTTTTTTGGAACAATACCAGTAAAATGCAATAGGTAATCCTGGTATCATATCTTTTAGAATAAAATGGTTCAAAATATGCAGGTCTAAAAAAATTATGCACTTCTAAATTTTTTATCGAAATTTGTCTTGGCAGGGGTTAACGAGAAGAGGAAAGTGTGAACAAAACAATTGCCGGCAAATCCATCCTTCGGAGATGATTGGCGACTTTAATGTGATTAGCAATCTACATTATGATGGGTGCGCAATTGTTCATATATTTTATATGATGATTATTCCGAAAAACAGCACACACCCAGTGACACAAGTTGATCTGGCGGTTGCTTTTGAACCTGGTTCCCTCAGCACATCAGCCCGATTTCCAATTACCCAATTGACCATATGACCCCAGTGACCCAAGTTGGCGCGAAAGATCTTAAGCACACACATACGTACATACATATATACATACATACGTACGTACATACAGACATACTGCTAACTGGGGGAGTTCCCAAAGAGCGCTAATCGCATTAAAAGAACCCCTAGGTCTCAGTATGTGCCAGTGTTCACAGAGTCGATCATACATAGCAGATAGCTCACAATTACTTGCACTCTTCCTCCACTATCCTGAGCGATACCCAATCTGCCCAATCATCTAAAGGGCTGAAGCCTTGGTGCTTCTATTATCTAATATAAATTAAACCCCAACAACTACATCAATTGAGCATAGTCAAGCCATTGGTTAAGCTCCTAGCCAGTAAATATCCTAGG
Organism: Dermacentor silvarum; assembly: GCF_013339745.2. Taxonomy (NCBI): domain Eukaryota; kingdom Metazoa; phylum Arthropoda; class Arachnida; order Ixodida; family Ixodidae; genus Dermacentor; species Dermacentor silvarum. The sequence continues at coordinate 130,771,008 of NC_051162.1, read as the reverse complement.
CACAAACCCACACAAGTCAAACACATATTGGGCAGGAGCATTCCTCCCAGCTTCTCAGTTAGCCACCGTTTCAATTTTGCGCTTATTTGTTTTTCTACTGAGAAGATTCCAGCTAAGCCAACCATGTGCATTTATAAGTTTCTTACTGTTTACCTGTGGCCACAATCATGTGACCCTAATGCCCTGTTACACATGAAGGTTCTTTTCTATTTTTGTCACCACTACTACTTCGCAGAACCGGCAGCCACAAGCTTCTTCATAGGTACTGTGCCCTATAAGCCTCCAATGTTTAAAATACGCACTTCGTGTTACAACAAAATAACAATACACGACAAAATGCTACCTAGAGTATGATGCTCTGGCAGGTCAGGCTGGTCAGGCAGGTGCAGAAGGCAGCCAAGGCCATGGCAGAGCTTTGCCACAGCACCCTAGAGAAAGCAACCATTCGCAATGTAAAAGAACTGAAACCTTGGCCACATTCGAATACGCTCATCATGAACACAAAGCACGACAACCTACACCGAACGAAATAATGACTGATCTAAGCGCTGCATCCTGTTCTATGTCATTCTTTTGTCCGGCATAGGTTTTCATGCTAGCCTTCAAACATAAAAAAAATTGCTTCTGAAGCTGAATTAAATATAAATTGAAGATAGACAGCACTGACTCAAATACACAGTGATGATTAACGAATGAAATATGAATTGAAATGTTTTTTGAATAATTCCTCGCAAGTTGAAACAATATGCAAGACATTAATTTGAACAGTTTTATATTTACACTGGCTGGCTTTGTACTTTTGGCTGACCAATTCAGAAGAGAGATAACATCTATTTGTTTTAAATTCACTTGTCACTTGTGGGTGTGGAAGATTAAAAAAAATATTACAAATATGAAACATCAGTATTCATTTAAGGCCCAATCAAATGGCAGCTAACCGATCTAACAACCAAACCCAACAACAGGACATATAATTAACTTTCTGAAAAATTTTTTTTACAATTGCGCACAGCTACCTAGATGTGAAAGCGCTACTTCACGCAGTGTACCACACAGAAGTTCAGGAGCAAAATGTACCTGCTTTGACGAATAGTGTGAGGAGCAGGGGATGTTGGGAGCAGAGGGTGGTCAGCCGTTGGATGGCATGCAATGCCACTTCTGCACGGGTTGGGCAGAGACGGCACACCAGGTCCAGCACGAGGGAGCACACTTCCTCGTAGCACACCACCGACATGTCCCCTGCAGAGGCACCTCCAACGTTACTAACAATGCCTAACATACAAAACCCTCGCAAGACCAATCCCCCTGGGTATGGTGCCAGTGTTTGGAGTTGGTACACATTTGCCAACATAAAAAGACCGTTCACTTCACCTACCAACACTACAATAGGCACTTTTCACCACCTTCTCATCTAGCAACCCTTGGTGCACCACCTCTTTCGAAACAACGTGACATCGAATGCCACAAACTTCCGCACTCTCTCTTCGACTCATCCTGATACGAACTGCCAAACAACTACTTAATAGGTGATAAATTATCATCCATCAAAAACAGTCATGAACTAAACACATCTGCCTTTCATTCTCGGGCTGACTTCTTTAAATATACAGCTTTTTTTCTCCATACCATAGAACTACGGAATCAAATACCTGGCAACATCCAGTCATTACCATACAAGAATTTTCTAATGTCCTAGAATCTTCTCCTTTATTTGTACCTCGAACTACATCTTTTTCTTGTATGTTTATTCTTTATGACAGTTTCCTTGTTTATTTGTCTTTGTTTATTGAACAAAGATAAATAAACAAATACCTTGAACAACACTGTTTATTTACACGTTTAGGGGTGCAGTATCTAAAATAAATAAGTATATAAATAAGTAAATAAATAAACGTCAGCACAACACACTGAGCACATATTTGCATGCTCCTTATGCTTACCACTTTCTCGTGAAACAGACAACATCCCTTCTGAAGCTGCATAGTCGTCGGGACTCGATTCAGAGTCGGCGTCGTAGCCGAGCTCCTCGTCCACCGTAGGCACAAGGGAATCAGAGTTGGGCTCCTTTCGAAGTAGGGCTGCACGTGAGACTAGGCTGCTGTCCACCTTGGGAGCGAGAATGACTCAATTTTAGGGTTGAAAGCTCACTGCACTGGTAGTCGTAGAAGAAAATGAAGGTTTAGATTAACGGAATGATGAACAATCCATCACCAAATGCCGGTTTCACCATCAACCTAAGTGTCAAGTGACTACAAGTAAATCAAAATCACTGCGCACGCCAACGTGCAATTGTGGTCAACGCATGCATTTGTGGTTTGAAATACATGCTCCCACCAACAGGAGCAGTGAGTGCACCCTCTTGAACGTCTGCCATGGTACGCCACCTCATAACTATCACTTGAAACAACCGTACAGAGAAAAGGGACAATGAAACACAATAAATTACAGGAGAAATTGACTTATGTTTTACTCAAAATGTAGACATAAGAAAGAAAAGGGGAATGAAAGTGAATGAAATGGCAACTTCCAGCAGGTGGAGGGCGCACCTACATCTGCATAACACATGCAGTGCTTTACCAATTAAGATTGCACAGCCATCCTACCATTTCAGTGTCACCTTTCTTCATATGGTTGTAGCTATTAAAAGACTCAATCCCCTCAGACCTCCTTATTTTTTTTTTTTATCACTAGAAATAAAGCTGGCAGTTGAGCCTGACAGCAGCTCCCTGTAGGACACATTTTTTAAACCAGCTAAGCTGATCTTATCACCAAGGTAAGTTAAAGTTTTGGTGTAATCTCTCATGATATTCATAACGCATTCAAGTAGAGGAAAGGCTAACTTAATTCTGACCCTCAGTGATATGCTCTGCAGACTTGGCAAATGAACGACGTGAAACATGGCACTGGCAATGTGCTGTAGGTATGCAAAGCTCTCAACCCTAACTAGATAACCATAGCAGAGAGGGTGCACAGTTATCGATTATCAAGTGCAAAAGTTTAGTTGACAGCTGATTGATTTATGGACTGATTGAGCTTAACATCCAAATACTCCCTGGGATTTTAAGGAATGCCATCATGGAGGGTTTGAAGTTACTTTTGGTCATTTACAGTTCCTTAATATGTACTGAAATCTAAGACGGGTGTCCTGTGCCAAACCCCCCCCCCCCCAAATTCAAACACAACCACAGAGGCTGGAAATCAAGCTAATGACTTGCTCAGCAGCACAGTTGCTAAGCTACTTAAATGGCCCTCTTTGGCTCAGGGCGGCTCTCTTTGGCCCTCTTTGGCTTTGGCTCACCTTTGGGCGGCTCGAAAGAGTGGGCACACGTGTCCAGTGCACAAGGTTGCCAAGCAGAGCATCGAGGAGGCAGCGCCACTCGGCCGCTGTGCGGTTCACGCTGGGACAACCGTGCAGGCGGTTGCGCAGCTCTCGCACCAGCTCCTTGCGCTGGAGACACTGCAAACGAACGTCGGACTAACTGCATCCCGAGATTTCACTCTGACAGGCTTCACCGTTAGCGCAGGACCAACTTCCGAAAGTCACATCGTGTTTTAAGAAGAGCAGAGCTGGTGAGCTGAGCGAAGTAGTCAGTCAATTGAGCCACACCACAGCCAGTTGACCCCCAAAGTCTTCCGATAGACTTCCCCCAAAGCACATATAGTTGTGCCCTTAATGCTAATGCCATATTCACTTATTTCTTTGGACAAGCTGTGCTAACCATGAATAGAAGGATACATTTAGCAATGTCAACTAGACAGGATTTATTAGTTACTTGGCCGATGATGTTACCCATCATAAAATGATGCGTGTATGTTTGTGCTTTCATGCGAACACATGCCTTTTACATTATAGATGCTCGGAATTATCTTCCCTGGGAATCTTTGAATATACGGCTAACACCATAATAAACACATTTATCAAACAAGTCAGTACACAGGATGCCCAGGCTGAAGATGGTATGCTCTGTAGAAAAGCTTGAGACAATGAATTCAATCTTGAAGAAGCCAGAGCATGCTGTGACAAGCAGTCACTAGAGCAATACACAAGGGAAGAGACATTCAAAATGAAGTCTCACGATTTGAGAATGCAAAGCTAAAGCAAGGCTAAGTAGCAAGAAGGTGAGCAAGTTCACAAATCATGCCCGAAGTAAAGAAAAGCAGTACTAGGTCAACAACATCAAGGGCTGTACTTAAAATTATTCACTTTGTTTGGTATCACTTTCACTGGAAGTGAAATTAAAATTGTCAGGTTTAAAGTTCCAAAGAAGCACACAGTCTATGATAGGCATCACAGTAGGAAGCTCTGGTTTTTTTAACCATCTGGGGTTCTTTAAAGTGCACCCAAGAGCATAATAGCTGAGCGTTTTTTTGCATTCCACCCCCTTATCAGAATGCTGCCATTTCAGCTGGTAATCAAACCCCTGACCCCATGTTTATCATCAGAATGCCCTAGCCACTGAGTCATCAGAGCAGGTTTATCATGGCTGTCAGTATCAGTACATTACTGATTGGCAAAGCCAGTAGAAGCAGATATGACAAAAGAAATGGCATGTTTTATAGCATCAGCGTTACTTTAGTCACATGTGCATCAACAAAATGCCTGTTGCTAAATAATTCTATATCTCCAGTGAGCCGTAGTGTGGGATGTTAAAAATATTACCCCGAAAGTAATCAATCAATACAATGGCTCAAGCAAAACCAAGATTAAAATGCAAAACCTTGACAGATAAAAAAAACAGTGGGTCCTACGAAAGACAGGAATAGATAACTAGTGAAAGATAACAGACCTAGGGTAGTACTCACCGCATGCCTCTCTTATTTGTTCATTTTTTCTGCCTAAGCATACATGCGAGTTCACAGCAGAATGACTTCTGTTTAAAAAACTTGCTTATCCGTGTCTATCTCCAGATTACACATTGTTTCTACAACTTCCAAGGGCTTCCACAGATAACAGTACCAGGTCTCCTATGCCTTTCACACATTTTAAGGGCATCTCAAGCAAACATGACAAAACGCGTGCCTGGTATAGAAGTGACAGTGGTTATATTTTGGTGATACTGCAGTTAAAGGCCCGAAATAGGCAAAAAAAGAAAAACAATTTTCAGTTCTGTCATTTTTTTGCTTTCAAAACCCTTAATTTCCATAAGATCTTATGTCTTGTACCAATAAAGATGGTTTGGAATGTTTGTCCTTGATTTCCTAAAACCACAATTTTGACACATTTGCAATTTTGGAAAGAAAATAGCTCCTGTTCTATTTTAGCTATCGCAATAATATTTTTACCTGAAAGATAAATGCATGAAGTTGTGTGTGGCAAGCCCAATTTTAGTGTAATATTTCTTTCAGAAATTTCTTGAATGAGTCATGTTTCACATGTCAAGATATCATTCCTTTCAGGCAGCTTTGGTGGGCTCTAACTGTAGCAAATTGGGCTCGGACATTGGTTTATACTGATCACACACCTTAGACATTCTAGATTATTTCTATATCCTAACCATTGTGTTCAGGTTTTTTTTTTTTTTTTTTTTTGTCTAGATACTAATTTTTCTCCAAACAAGAGAATCCAGTTTCTCTGGTACATCAGGAACTGGTTGTCCTAGGACAAAAATAATAACATTTGGGGGGATCAGTACATCAAAATATACAAGGTGTGCAAACTTGGTTAATATCTATTCATAAATAAAAAAGTTGGCTTTCAAGTGTAGCATCTCTCCTTAAGTGTACTTTTCGGCAAGAATTAAAAGCAATTCACCTGTTATCTAACCTGCAATTAAATGTGCGCGATTCTAAACAAGGGTATTCAGCTTCATGCCCTGTACTGCTTCATGCAGGAAAGAGAAATACACATGCAGGAATTAAGTACCATAAACCGCAAAACATTACAGACCGTGGGATTTGAGAAAAAGTTGGCAGTGCAACAAAGTTTACCAATTTTTTTTAGCCCTACAGTGGCGCGATTAACAAGAACAACGCCGTATAGTTGCCTGAATAACAAGGCTACCAATACAAAACGAGGTACTGTGAATAGTCAGGGCCTACAGCAGAACTAGAACCACTACAAAAACGATACTGCCTTTAAGGTTATGACAACGGAACAGAACAGACAAAAAAAAAAAAAAAAGAAGATTGTGCGAACGAGCTTCCAGGCATTAGAAAAAGAAAATATGGTCTATTTAGTGTTATCCAGTCGGAAAGAAAGGAAAAGTCGGGTCACTTCGCCATCCTGGCTAGGTCAAGTCAAGACCCAGGACATTTACTAAATATTCAGGACAGTCCCACTAAATTCGGGACAGTTCCCAACCTTACAATAGTCCAAAAGAGAACAGAGTACACCTAACCAGTGCACCATACAGCTGCCTTACATGGCCTAATGTTCTGACAGTTAGCGCCTCTATAAGCTGAAAAACATCTTGAAACAGCAATCCTCAAAACCAAACTAGTCTCGAAATGGCGGGAGCTGACTGCATTGCTGATGTAGGGCTGCACACAAGCTGGGGTCATATGTGATATTAGTTTGCACTCACAAGCACTGTCATCCTGAGCCATAATATGAACTTTTCTCGATTTTGAGCAAGGTGACTGCTGAACAACTTAGAATGCATCCGTATACAATCACTTAGACTAAAAAAAATCTGTGATAATGTATATTCATCAATACAGTTGGGAAGTGGCTGTGCTAATTTACCCATGCTGACAGCAGTCCAGAAGTCTCTTAGTTACATAGTGAATGGAAGCTACCATGCCTTAGAATGCTCTTGGCTTCCGTAGCATTGCACAGAATTAGCAACAGCGAGTACAAGTCTCCACAGCTAGTGAAGTGATAGGTGCATGCATCACACACGACTTACACTGCTGTATCGATGATAGAGAGAGAGAGGATGCTATGATGAGGTGAAGATGGCAGCCTAGTTAGGTGATAAGCTGTTCAGTATGGGTGAAGACTATAAGACATTTTAAAGACACTGTGACATACAGATGACAAGTACTTACAAAGCTTATGACACAGATCCAGAGGAAAAGTTAGAAATTCAGTAAGGAAAATAACCACAAAAATAAACACACCACGAAGGAGATGAAAATAGGATATGTGTAGACAGGTTCAAAACTAGTTTGAAACTTAACAACATTTATCCAATTTTCAAATATTTTGTGTTCCAAAATCCCAGACTGCCTCATACCTCAACATATGCTAGCCCTGTTAAAAGAATCATTATCCCAATTATAATCTTTACCTCCAATTGCAGGACAAAGGCTTCTCTGAGAGCTATCCAATTATTCATGTCCTGTATTAATTTGCCCACCTCATGCCCCCAAAATTCATAATGCCTTTGCTCCTTCAAACCTGTTGCTGCCTTCGAGTGTGTTTCCATTCCGATAGCATCAAATCTCTTGCTCAAATACAGGACCAGTTATCTAATCTATGTGACCTAACCAGAGCCACTTATTCTCTTAATCTCAACCAAAATGTCATCTAGTGTTGAGCGATCTCTAGTCTACACTGATGTCTGCCTAGATCCTAATGCCGTGCCTATCATTTTCCATTTCATCGCTCACTGCGCAAGCACCACAAATACACTGGGACCCTTGAGACTAGCTGCAAAGTGACTGCGCATGCTTACAATACTGTGAATGGTAAAATGTGCAAGCAGTGTAATTGGAGCAGCAGGTTAAGAGAAAAGGAAAAGGAGTACTAAATCCAGAAAGAAGACAGATAAACCATTGAATATGGTATAACTATTGAATATGGCACAGCCATGACGTAGCAGTCCAAGATAAGATAGGTGTGCACTTGCCAGCACATTGCATTTCTCTTAAGTGCAAAGCCACTCTTTATTCTAAAGAAAGCACAGCTGATGGGAGAACTGAAAAAGGTAAGGAAGACAACACAGGTGCCATTTGGTCTGCCTTCATTCTTGCTGGCCCGGGCCGTACTCTGCACTGTCTTTAGAATGAAATAATTAAAATGCAAGAACTTAGAATGCAAGAATGTGGGCATCTTGTTTACCATCTTAATTTGTGCTACTGTCATGTCATCTGCGCTGCGTTTAGAATGTTAGCCTCAAACCAACTAGTCCACCTTCACACACTCAGAGACCACTTAGCGGTGAGATCAGGATTCAAAATGCAAGACTATGCCCTCTCAGGTACCTGAGAGCTTTCAGAGGCCCATCAGAAAAATAAAGAGGGCCGGCCTGCATTAGCAACACTCATGCATACTTACACCATTCAGAAAAGCTGTAATGCACACACAAAGAATGCATCAAAGTGTAATATGCTCAAACTAATGCCACAAACCAGTACACTAAACGCAGCAAGCCAGTGGAAGAAAGCACAGATCCGCAATTAAAGGAACAAGCACGCAAAAATATTTTCAACAAACGAAGTATGAATGCACAACTAACCTCGGACTGGTACCACAGTCGCACCGGGCACAACTGAAGAAGCAATGCAAGCATAGTCTCAAGCGCTGGAAACACTTTCCGGCAGCATGGACCAGGCCGCACCGTCTCGTCGGCAAGCCAGAGCAGGAACCGATACGCTTCTGCGCAGCAGTTGCCCATCCTCAGATGAGATCGCACAGCACTGCACTGCGCCACACGGCGACAGGAAAGCCAGAGCTCGGCCAGTGTCGACAGTTCCGCCTCCTGGCTGGAGGTTGAGTCCACATCCAAGCCCTCCTCAGTGGCAGACTCATTCAGGGACTCCATGGACTGCATCGTCAGAAGAGGCCTCACCTTCCGCATAAATTCCTTAGTCTCGGCAGCCAGAAACTGCGTGAATGTTGACAGCGCATTAGACTCCGTGTCACTGGTGGACTGCATCAAGCTGTTTTCGGTACTGCCGCTCTCTTCTGCCCTTTCTTCATCTGTCTTGATGCTGCTCACGTAGGCAAGGATGAGGGTTTCAATAAGAACCAAAGCAGCGTGCCTGTAAATAGGGGCAACTGAAGGAGAGAGCAGTCTGTACAAGCGTTTGATTTGCACGCTTTCGGTAGGGAACACCATGGAAGCATCGGCTCCTAAAAGTGAAAAAGCAGACACCGAAAACCACAGTGGGTTCAGTTCTGGTTCTGCACTGGTTGCGTTTGCAAAGTCAAACTCTAGGAAACAAGGCAAGGCCACTTGGGTGCAGATCAGGTCACGAAATGGCTGCCGGGCCGCTTCCATCATGGCGAGCAAGTGCCGGCCGACCAGGGTCTGTGTTTCCGTATCCCCACGATTGAGCAGCAAGGAATACGCCACACACGTGCTGTCTCCCCTGTCCTGGCGTTCCCGACAGCTGAAGCATGCTTGCAAGAAGAGGCCCATCTGCGCACAGAGGCACTTTTGGAGCAACTGCAAAATCTGGTTTTTGTCTTCCGCAGACTGCGAGCCGAAGTCCCGAAGGAGCGGCACAAAGACTTCATCAAGCGCCATGCAGCAGCAGACGCCGCAGCGCAACAAGGCCTGCGTAGACAGGAACGGTGCATTGAGAAGGACGATGCATAGGGAAGCGATGCAACATCCCGACAAAGGTTCAGACATGCTATGCCTGAGCTGCGTCCCCAGAAGCATGTCATGATGATGAAATGCAACTCCCTGTCTTCGCGCACTTTTAGCACGCTTCAGCGACAAGATGATGTCAGCAAGAAGCCCTCCGATGATGGTGCAGGATGAATGATCAGAGGCATGCAATGCAGGCCTGCAGGCTGCTGTGAGAGCAGAGCCTGTGCACGGCTTCCACAATCCAGTTCAAGCTGCCCTCCGAGGAAGGAAAACCATGAACCGCATCACGGATGAACATCAGTGCGGCACACATGCTTTCCACCACAGACTGCGAGTCCCCAGCATCCAACGCAGGCTGGCAGGCATCAAGAAGAGTCAGGAGGACACGGTACTTGCGAATGGACTGATGTGAGTAGCCACAGCCAGCGCGGAGAAGCTGTGATGTTGCGGTGACAATGAGGCGCAGGACCTTTTGTTGAAGAGATTTGGAACTGGGCTGCCCAAGCAGGTGCTTCAGCTGCGAGCCAGCTGGAGGCGAATAGGAAAGACTGTTAAAGAGCTCCAATGCACCTGGCAGACAGAGGCCCGATATGGAGGTTGCAATGGCTTGCCAGCGATCGCCCTTGTGAACAGCACCCCGACAAGACTGGGTCAGAAGAGTGACGAGACAGTTCAGTAGAAATGATGGAGCAACGCGCGCACCCACAATCTTGGCCTCCTCGTCGGTGAGCATATCTTCAAGAGGTGCGCTCCGACGCAAGTACAGACGGTCTTCCCACCCCTCACTGGCAGATTCCAATGGATCTTTATTCGACAGAAACAGGGCTGTAGACTGTCTGCAGCAGAGGTGAAGGCACTTCCATATGGTCCGAGTTGGTCGAGTCGGAGCTGTCTGACGAAGAGTCCAAGCGGGGCTTCTGCCGACAGCGGCGATGTTTCAGGCTGGCCTTGGCTGGGCTTGTCGTGGTAACAGAGCAAGCCATAAGCTCCCTCTCTTCAAATTCCCATTCAAAGGTTCCTTCAAGGAAGAGAAGTATAAGCACTTATGACCAACGATACATCAACCTGTCAATCTACACCCTGCTTTTTTTTTATTCATTAATTCATTCATGCATTCATTTGTTTATTTATTTATTTGCTAATGCCTCAAAGGTTTCTTATCGGGAACTCTGCATGAAGGGTGGGTAACAAAGAATGGAGGAAGTAAGTACATAGTATGAACTAGACAAACTTTGAGCATGGAGACTAATGAGGTTTCTAGTCTATAAAAAGAAATTCTTTAAAATTATAAGACGTTTTCAATTTTCCATCACTGGGAAGAACTGACACTCAAGGCAAAGTTTCACACATGAGGACAAACACTGAGCTACAGCACTATCAACCATTAAAGGATGCCATCATAAACGTGGTGACAATTTTGACCAACTAAAGAAAACAAAAGAAGCAGAATAGTCCGACAAAACAGTAACACAGCCATACTGCCTGCACAATAAAACATGCACCACTTGAGCATAGAATTACTAATAAGCAAGAAAGCAGCATTGTTACTCTGGCTAAGCAAGGCAATAGCATTTGATTTGGGTGATCAAGAATGATCACATAAACACCACACATTTAGCTTTAGAAGCACCGCCTACCCCTTATTTCACTTATTTCATGCTCGTAACGCCAATGTAAGAGGGTGCATAAGTTCAGCACAAATTTGAAATGCCATTTTTTTTTTTTTTCACTTATTTTCTCCTGGATAAAGAGGCAGGGGACGTCAGGGCATTCAAAAGTGGCTTGACTTTTACATTAGCTCAGTCAACCATAACAAACAGGACATCGACCATGATAACAATGCAGTAGCAATGCAGTAGAATCTCAATATAATGAACATGACATAATGAATCATCAGATGTTACAAAGTAAACTTAAAACTCATGAAGTTTTTTTCTTTGTTATCAGTACATAAGCTCATGACAAATATCAGAAATAAAGAAGGTATTTTAATGTCGGACGTGACTTCAGTATAATGACATTTAACTGTATCAAAAAACGAATGATTGCACAGTACCTGGAGACCATGGCTCTTCCAACTTAGAGAAGAATGACAAGAGAGAGATCGCAACCCTGGACAATTCCTTGCAGCAGGGCAGACTCTGAAGAGAAAAATTTAAAAAGATGACGCCACCACGAAGCCGGACCTCCAGCTACAGCAGGTGAAGCTGTCGTCAAGAGCAGAGAATTGGGCAAGTTGGCCGAGTTTCATGGTTGGGAGCAGCTCAAGGAATGAAGACAAAGAAAGCAAGATGACAAACAATGAAAGAAGATATTGCTGTCAACAATATGTGATATGCCAGCGCCCACCGTCAGGTTTCATCGTTGTAATTCGGCACACCAATGCCGAATTACAACGAATTTTGCATTGGTGTGCAAAAGGTCCAATAAATGCCCTTTTGTTTGCATCCACTATTGTGTTGCCACTACACTTTGTCCCAAAAGCATGATTGAAACTCCACAAGCTTTTTTTTTTTTTTTTACATTTTCTTGCGGCTGATTATTGGGCCAAGAATCCTGTGATGGCTCTCAGTGTATTATTTTTTTTTTTTTTCACAATAAACTTGCAGTTGCTAGTTCAGCACTGTGTTTGCTGTCTCGCTTTCTTTATCTCATGTGTTACCCCCAACCATAAAACTGTCGGTTCCGTGTTCCGGAACATATGCAATGAGGCACTGAAAGAGTCTCACTCATTACTGTCATTACCTGGGAGCCAATGCGAACCAGGGCCCACAAAAGCTTCCAGCCACGCCCAGCCAGCAGGAATTCACGGCATGGTGTGGGGTCATCCCCGCTGCAGGCTTCATGCACTTCAAGCATAAGTTGGTGAGCCAGTACATTTCCTGCAGTGGCCCACTCCCTGAGGAAGAAACAGTATGTCGTGTCATCGTTATCATCAGCCTATTTATGTCCGCTACAGAACGAAGACCTTTCCCAGTGATCTCCAATCACCCCTGTCATGCGCCAGTTGACCCCATGTTGTGCCTGCAAATTTTCTCCCACTTCATAACACCACTTAATTCCCTACTGTCCTCAGTTCTGTAACTAATAGACCACCAGTTATCTGTTCTACGCATTACACAGCCTGCCCAGCTGAATTTTCCCCCTCTAAGTGTCATCTAAAACATCAGCTACTCCTGTTTGCAATTTAATGTACTACATGCTAAATGAAAGCTGCACATTAAATTGATTTATTGACTGATTAATTGATCCATCAAATTATACAGTCAAACCTCAATATAATGAACACAGATATAACAAATTATCAGATATTTTCACCAGTTTCTGCATCTAACAAACATATGCAAGATAACACATGTTGCAACCATATTGAAATGACTTACGTGAGTTGCACAGAGCTTGGCACATCCCGGTACTCGACAATTAGCTTCACCAGGAAAGTGTCAAGCAATTGACTCTGCAACTTTAAAGTACACGCCAATGAGAACGACACACACGTGAGATAAAGATCTTGTGACAGAGAAGTACTGCCCATGTCAACAACTTTTCTAAAAAAAAATTTATTCATCACAACTTTCTGCCTACTTCAAATTCCTTCAACTAAACATACGAAATAAAGCTATTGAAATCAAAAAGAAATATAGTAATTGATTCAAAGTTTTGATAATGTTTTCAGGCTGGTGTTTTGCTCAGCTGATGCACTTGTGAGTGCAGGGTTGTCACTTATGTTATATTATTTTAAACATTAAGTTACAAGTATTTGCAGAACACTGTAGTTAGCCTCTCATTTTCACGGTAGAAATTCATCCCATGGCCTCCTTGGTGAAGAGGTTGTAGCAAAAATTCAGTGCAGCAGTGGCTTACAACTTCTGCACCTGTTCTCAGCATAAAAAGTGGCACTGGAAAGACAGCACATCTCCTAGCACAGTGCACGTAAACTGTAGGAAATGACTCAAGAAGACTGTACACTGGCAATTTTTGCAATTTGTGTGGAATTTTTTGTCTCAACAGGGTATGTCATCATAGTGGAGGTGCTTTTAATGTAGAGGGAGTGAAGTATGTGTTAGAGGTATTGCATACAGACTATGTCATTTTGCAAGATGCCAGAATGGAATGAGAGGGGGGGGGGGTACAGTCAAGGAATGGGGGTGCAGTTGTAGTGATGTGGATGTTAAACTGAATGATTCAGCTGCGCATATATTGGACGGTTCTCAGGATGTCATACTGGCACGTCAACTGTCATTACCTGTCATACTGGCAGGTAATACCTTTGCATTCACGTAAAAAATCAGTGATCATGCAGTGAAATCATTGTCATAAACATGCAACTCAGTCCTACACAAATGCAAATATGACATAAAAAATAACTGTTTATTGCCATGACGGCTAGCATATATATGAGACTGATGATTACACAAGTAACAAGGTCAAATACAACAGTAAACTGTGTTTTCGCATTGTGTCACAATGGTAAATTAGGATAAACAAACTACTTCATTGAGTACACCTATATGCAAGACTTCGTTAGGTTAAATGGGTGTACATTCTGCGTGCAACTTTTTTTCTCAAAGGAGCTGTCTAATGAAGTTGTTGCATTGGTACTGATGGTACATCTGCATTACAATGCGAGCACATTTGAAAGGCAAACTAGTACGACCATTCACACAAGAATTAACATGGTGGCCGCATAATGATGTCATGGACCTTTAAGGCTGTGTTTATTCTATCACAAGTTGTCCCTAATCATAATTTTGCACATTGCTCCTTTTGTTGTGTTGTATTAAACGGGCTGCATTTTTGGCAATTCGAGCATTCTTGATGTTCGCCATGAGAAAGTCCTCTGCCTTATCTAATTTGTTCCACAAGTTCAATGTTTCTTGCTTATACATGAAAAAGGGTCTAGGTTCAGGATTTGGCCTAATTAACACTTTTCCACACAGTGTATGTGTATTTCTTAAAGGAAACAAGCTGATTCGGGTGTCCTATGTATACAAGAGAAGAGATTTAATTTCCTACTACTGTGCACACAATAAAGACTGAAACGTTCTACAATGACTTGTATATGTCAAGAACACACAATTCGCAAAGGAAATGGTTATGCGCAAACTAAACACGGACACAGTAATAGACACGAACGAGCGCAATGTACGTGTCTATTACTGTGTCCAGTGTTTAGTTTGCGCATAACCATTTCCTTTGCAAGTATGAACCAACTCACCCAACAGAAAGTTTTACTGAACACACAATTCTCGTGGCATTTTGCATATGCGTAAGTTCGATATTTGGCTTGGAAGGGCTGTCCTGTGGAACACCGTTATATAGCAATTTAAGTATATGCATTCACACTACAATGTGAATATAAGTGAATTCATAAATTCACATGTAGGCAGAGTATAGCAAAACAGCAAATAATATTGGCACCTATAGTAGTCGCACTTTATGCGCTCTATGTGTTGATGTGAGAAGTGTAGCCACTGCATATTATTATATAGTGCAATGCATAGTACAACACACGGTATCAGAGGTATATAAGTAGAAGTAGCGAGTGAACGACCAAAGGATGAGTCATACCTGCAATGGATAGAAACACAACGATTATATTCATGACCTGCCAGCGGAATTCTGAGAGTTGAATCTATTTGCTGTAAAATATCGTTTTTTTTTTTTTTCTTCATTTCAACACGATTGCGAGAGTGATGATCGACGGACATATCGCTTTACAGCTAGCTGTGAATGGAGAAAGTGAAAGTGACAGCTAGTGAAGGCTGCAATCACATGAGTTATTATATAACACTGCGATCAGCTGCGTGCGCTGTTATCAATTTGCGATTGTGCTTGCAAAAGTAGCGAAGCCTTCTGAACTCCTAAAGAGTGATATAATACGGCAAGTAATGCATATAAGTACATGTCTAATCCAGTCGCCGTGAGGTCAATGTGTGCTTTCCTACGCGGCTTTCCGCCCGCACAACAATCACGCAGCGTAGCGAGCATGGAAGCGAGACTGTGGGCTGCATAACAAATGCAATTAGTGGATGTGCTTACCTCTCGACTCCGGCTCGGCGCGGCGATGAATCTGTGCCACGCCTCTTTCAATTCCCGGCTCACTTTCCTCTCCTGCATTTGGCTCATCGTCCTCGTTTCTGGACATGCCACTGCACAAAGAGCAGCACTCACAATACGAGGCAGAACAAACGCGCGGCCGGCAGCATCACTCCACAGGTGGTCGATCCGTTTTCACGCATGAAATCGCGCATATCACGACGTTGCGCACGTGCGGGCACGGCATTACTTGGGCACTCAAAACGCGTGCGGGTTTAACCCTTATCGCCAGCGGCTCGGTGACGCATAGTCGCGCGAGTTTAACGCGCAGATTACACTAGTTCGGCCTTCCACAACGTGATCGTTCTGTTGTCATGTCAAGCGCGCACCCACGGAAAACAGCAGAACAGAAACTACTGGTTCTCAAGACCTTGCTGCGCATCGCAACTACAGCAACAACTTCCGGCCGGCTTTCAAGAAGCAGGCACGCGACGTTGGTTTCCTCCGGCGCCCGTTTCAAGTGCAGATCGAAGCCTTCCGATATGACGCGAGCAGTGTCCTCCGCGCGTCGTCGAAGCAACTCGATAGTCAAGCGTGTGATAAAGCGTCCGCAACGATAAGAGTGGGCGTGCACTCCCATGACGATAATTACGTAACTTAACTCGACTTACCCGCTTGGTATCCTATTTGCGGTTGGCTATTACAAGGGCAGTGGCAACCACGGTAATGGCTGAGCGTCCCTACTTTAGGGGTCGAACTAATCACACTTGTTCCCGCGCCGTCACAATGCACGGATTTTGGCGCTAAGATCATCTAGAATGGCTGGGGGGGTCCGACAAGCAGTCGACAACAGACACGTGACTGAAGTACTTAACAACTTTTGCAGGCCGAATATCTGGATGTTGCAGCTTGACGGCTTCAGTGAATGCGCAGCCTACGAAAGACACACGGGAAAACGAGCCGAAATGAACCGCTGCGGAGACAGCCCAGGGAAATAGGGCCAGCTGTTCCAAATTTAAAGCTAAGCCAACACGGAACAAAAACAAGAACTACTGACTCTGCCAGAGAACGGACAACCTATGGAACAAAATGGCGGGCCTAGCGCCATGTTTTGGTCTTTCGATTGAGGGTTTCCTGCATTCCTGCAGTAGAGATAGTAGAGAGGCCGTGTGCTTCCAGTTTTCAGTGCACGTTCTGTTCAGCCTCGTTCGGGCGTTCAAGCTATACTTTTGTTGCTAAATTTTAGATGTCATAATGCGACGTACTTGACATTTCATGTTCGTCGATACTATCCGCGTTTGCTGAACACGTACCGTGGTTGTCCATTTTTCTCGCAATGCCTTGGCCACAGAGCATGCATAAACCATGAAATCTAGCTCCAATGCGTGAGGCAAAAAAAAAAAAAAAAAAAAGAAAATGCTATATGCACTTCACCCATGGCTGATGCAGCATGCAAAGAATCATGACACACAAGTACCGTGGTTGTCCATTTTTCTCACAATGCCTTGGCCACAGAGCATGCAGAAACCATGAAATCTAGCTCCAATGCAAAGTACACGTGAGGGGAAAAAAAATGCTATGCGCTCCACCCATGGCTGATGCAGCATGCAAAGAATCATGACACACAAGTTAGCTCTGCATTGCTTTATTTTGTACCCCATGGTCTTACAACAAAACATAGTCCCCACATGTAAATAAAACCACTGCTCTGAAAGGACACGTGTGCCACAACGCACCAACAATGTATTGCTGCTCTCTACCCCAGATGTTGCAAGACTTGTGCCCCCCCCCCTCCCCCCCAGTTCCTTGCAACAGCTCCCTGGGAGGCACATCATTGAAGATGGGTGGGAGGCGAGAAAGTAAAACTTGTTGGCAGTGAGATCCACGCATGCCTATTCACTGCACTCTCTCACATCGCGCACTCCTCACAACCAGCTGCACATTGCAAGTGCACATCTTAAAACTCTCTTGGCTCGCAGTAGCTTGGCCATCAGTCTGAATTGCTATGCCACTTGCAGGCAACTTTTTTTTTTTTAGTAAAACTCGCGAGTTAAAAAGGGTTGCTGCGGACTAACAAGCGTCTGCCGCAGTTGCATTGATAGGGCTGGAGGGAAAATGGGGCTGTAGGCCACACTCAAAGACGAGGACGGCCCTCCCCACTGGGCTCGGCTGGCTCCTGTGCAGTATGTACACGCCTTCAGTCAAAAAGGGCTTTCATGTCCTTGAGTGACTGCTCGATGTGGTTGGCAAACCGAAGCGAGTCCTGCAAAGTAAACAAAACAAAGGCACCAGCGTAAACCGAAGGGGGCAGCCTCTTCCAAAACCTTAATTGCCACAGTATGCCTTCATTGTGGTTTTAATAGTGTTTTCAACTCTGGGGTTATACTTCTATTAACAATCTTCGCAATTGTGTTTTATACTTATTTGCTTTTGTTACACGTGCCTGCCCTACTCGGACCACATCGAGGTCTGCAGTATGTAATGTAATAAAAAAAATTGTCTGGTGACTTCGTCTGGCTGCAATTATTGTAACTGACAAAAAAAAATTTCAGTACCTCTTTTATTCTGGCTCACAGCAGGCAAAAGCCTCTTGTAAAATACACAGTGGCAGCTGCCTACTTCACAGAAAGCCCCCGCTGCTATGATACTTCTCACGTATTCACCAAGAAATATGCTTCTTTGCCCGATTGCATGAGTCCTCCAGTGTTGGAGATGAAATCCACAATCCAACTCAACTCACTTAAAATCCAATGGAAAGTCACAGAGAATCTAATCACGGTAGTTTGAAATCCAAAGAAAGAATGCCGAAGCGTAGAGCCTCAAACCCAGGCCACAGAGCCCAGGTGCTGATGACACCGGAATGTACTTCAGTACTACGTACCGAGTTATTCCCCACATGTTTATGGTGCTCCTTCATGCACTGTGGCATGTGCAATGAATCCTTGGAGAGCTGTGTCACGCACTCACTCCATGGAGATGAACGCAAATAGTTAGAAACAGGCAGCATTTCATACAACACAAAAAAAAAAAAAAAGCTGTGCCCCATGTTGCTGCATAGACCAAAATGCAATGGTAACAACAGCCCGAATAGATATATGTGTGGACAGTGAGCTCTCTCACATTTCTGTAGCATAATGGGGAGTACAGTTGAGGTGACATGTTGAATTAGTGAAAACCACACTGCTTGTTACATACAGAGGAAATCCTGCGCCGACATAGTGACACGCAGTAGTACAGGAGACCCCTCCCCCCTAGTCAAAGGAGACATACAATTCAAACAAAGAAGCCTTTTATGCTGGCTATGGGTACAGACCAAGCACTGACTGTAAGTTTCAATTCAAGCAATGTAGTGTTTTGACTGCTCATTTAAGTGACAAGCGTCAGATACATCAAAGAAGCTGTCACAGCCACAACACATCTCCATGCGCACTGTAGAGAGAATACAGTGTCATATGCACAGCCTAGATATTAGTCACGCATAAATTCTTTGTGAAACAAGCAGCACAATGTGACATGCTTGGTGGCACCCATGAGATGACATTGACACAGTGTTCTGATGTGCTACATAATGATCTGGAAAAAACAGTTTCAGCGAATGTGGTGCTTTGAATTCAACAAAAAGCAGTCAGTATCATGGCTCTCTGTGACAGCAACACAGGTTCAACAATGATAGCTTTGCTGTTCGTTTAAAAAAAAAAAAAAAGCAACACAGGAGCAATTTGGGTGCCATGCTTGTTCAGAGTCATCGTTATGCGATTCCACCTCACTTTAGTAGGAGCAAGTCCCATAGCACAAGATAAGGTCATCTAAGCTACAGTTTATAAGCAGTAACAGTGAGAGAATTATATTTGTCTGTAATAATTTGTCTGTAACATGTATTGTCTTTTCTGTTCAGAAAGACTGTCACAAGGTCAACCCACGTTAAGGGGGGACGTGGCTTTGAAAATCAACTTCTTGATTTCTTCATGGATTTTGATGAAAATTGGGACAAATGTTTAGAATGTCTCCCTGATACTTCCATAAAAGTTTCAGAGTGATACCTTGAGATCATTTTATTGAGCAGAATTTTTCTTTCTTGAACTTTCTGGAGGGCCTGGGGAGCTTAAAAAACATGATGGAAGGCTCGTTGAGTATTGAATGCATAGCTCAATGCGTGCTGGAGGTTGTGACAGTCTTACTCTTTTTTTTTTTTTTCACAACACAAATTTTTTAGATAGTAATTTTTAAAGTTACCTTCGC
The DNA here is from genome assembly GCF_013339745.2 of Dermacentor silvarum. Classification (NCBI taxonomy): domain Eukaryota; kingdom Metazoa; phylum Arthropoda; class Arachnida; order Ixodida; family Ixodidae; genus Dermacentor; species Dermacentor silvarum. Next base: position 130,751,245 of record NC_051162.1, on the reverse strand, counting down.
ACCAAGCACACTTTCGGAGTGAACGAATAGCCACACCATAAATTTATAAAAAGTCAAGATAAAAATGGGAGACTGTCTCGACCTGCACTGTAGTCCAAGGAACGTGACAAAAAAAAAACAATATCAAAATAGACTAAACAATAATGAAGAAATCAGCTCCAGAAACTGAGCAGAAAGGCGAAAAAACAGTTTTGAGAAAACAGCTCTCAAAGTTTCACCTTCTCTTCAGTTCTCTAAAACGCACCAAAGATGTAATGTGTTTTGTGATGTGGGGCTTCTTGGACATGTGGCCTCTGGTCTGCTGTGCCTTTGTTCTGCGTTTTTCATGTTTGTATGGCATTCTTTACTGCTGCTCTACAAAGAGCATGGTGCCTGGGTTTCAAACCAAGTGAGGTGCAGAACTATGTGGGCATAAATATACAGTAGTTCTAGTGTTGTACCTGCAGACTGCCTCATTGATAGCAATCTCTAGTACAGTCAGTAAGGCATTGTTTTCTTTTGGTAGAATCGACCATGTTACTGAATGAAGGCTCTCAGCAGCCTTCTGAATCATCTTCCATTGACAATGGCTATGAAGGTTAGGAGAGCCACTGATTGATAGGTAGCAATGCAGCTACTAGGTGCTTTCCAGCCTGTACTTTTGTATGATGCCTCACTTCTGCAGCCAGGTGTCTGTGCCAGCCCAAGTGGCCTAGTGAACAGAGCTCATGATGAGGTTCTTTTTATGAAGGGGTGGTACGATAGGTATTGGTACGAGATATCGTGGCAATACGATAATAGAGTCGGCTAGTCGATAATATATGTGCTATGTCGCGGGTCTGAGGTGCCGATGTGCGAAATGCCTGGTCGCGGGTCCAAAGAATAGACGCTCCGTGAGCTCAATAGCGCAGTCCGAGGTGCCGACGCGCGAAATGTCTAGTCGCGGGCTCGAGGAGTCGACGCTCGATTAGCTTAGCCGTGTTGTCCGAGGTGCCGACACGCGAAATGCCTAGCCGCGGGCTCGGGGAGTCGACGCTCATGATGCCGACGCGTGAAGTGCCTAGCCGCGGGTCCGAGGAGTCGACACTCGATGAGCGATGTGCCGACGCGTGAAATGCGTAGCCGCGGGCTTGAGGAGTCGACGCTCGATGTGCTTAGTCGCGCAGTCGGAGGCGCCGATGCACGAAATATTAGGCAAGGATCCGAGAAGTCCGCGCGCAATGTGCTTGATCGCGGAGTCGGAGGCGCCTACGCGCGAAAGGCTTAGCCTCGTGTCCGAGGATTCCAAGCCCGAAGCTTGGTCGCGAAGTCCGCGTCGCCGATGCTCGGAATGCCTAGCCGCGGGTCTGAGACGTCCACAAAAAGCGGGATCGGCCACACTACTGCTATGTCCACGTAGCGCCCGCTTTAACACTCGTCGAAATTACGGAAACTGTCTGGAGCTCGCGAAGAGACCGCAACAAGCGGAGCAGACGACGCCATCACGGAGCGAGCACCGGACCAATGGCGAACCGCGCTGGAGTCACGTGGCGGGCGCGGCCAATCGGTGGCTCCGGCACGACCTTCAATCATTTGCTTTTTGTGTGCTTGTTTCTGTATGGAGGAGATAGCTGAAGCGGCAGATTTGAAGACGGAGAAATTCGCTTTCCAACGAGACCAAGATGGCGGCGCTCGGCTGCGCCGTTCCGGAGATATCGTGGCTCGAAAAACGCCGTTCTTTCGCGATTTCTGCGCAATTTTTCGGCACCTTGGCTGATACAACAATTTTTTTAGAGCACTTCTACTTGGTTTTGAGTGATGATATTTCGGAATCAGATAGAATAAGAGTTACAGAAACTGAAAATGTGATTTTCAAAAAATCAATTTTTTAGCCATTTTTCGTGATGCGAAAGCCGCGTCCCCCCATAGAAGCGGCATCTAACCAGAAAATACCTTCGCTATGCCGTTATCAGCATATATTTGGCACATACTGATAAAGGCAGGAAACATTTTAGATTTACTGCCTTATATCGGACAATTCATTACAGTTTTGATGTTCGACTGTATACATAACTTTCTGCATATCACAACTTTACACCATTAGCTCAAGAGCAGTCGGTGGCCACAGGCTCCACAGCTTAACTATCCCCGCAGCCTCTGCCAGTCTAGATAACCAGCGCACCCCAGTGCAACCACAGTGTAGCCCCTGTGCAGCCAGCCAGCATGCTCTTTAGGGATTAAGATAACATGTACAACCAGCGCAATGCTTACAGTCTCTGGCGAGGAGCGCTTGCTGGACACATGGAAAAAGAGGTGGTCTTCTCCAGCAATGAGGTATGAGACACCGTAGCCATCGTCAGCCACAGGGCCAAAGCCGCCGCCGGCCGAGATGAAGTCGGGGAACTTGCTTAGGTCGAGCAAGCTCGTCTGGTTGTAAGGCGTTTGGCTGGTGGACAGGCGCCAGGGCTCACTGAGCACCTCGCGGAGGAACAGCGAGTCGACCTCCAGGTACTTGGAGACCACGTAGAGGCAAAACAGGTGCCGGTCAATGCCCTTGCCACACATGGCGTCTTGGTACCTGCAACCACGCATAGAGCACACTTTCAAAAGGTGCTCACATGTGGCACAAACATTAAAGCTCGTGGTATCTTACTTCAGTTAAATGACAACATACAGGCTCCTATGCTGAGTCGCTTGAAGATAAAAAGTGGGAAGGGAAAAAGAAATGCAGGATAAATTTCTTTGGTGCACTTTGGTGGTTCTGGTAAGGCTAAAACTGCAGTCCACCGAAAGGTCAGTTATTTGTAGCGGCATATTGTGGCACAGTGTGATGCTTCCGTGCTTCACGAACCTGGCAGTCAAAGAAAGTGACACCACTGACACAATATCAGGTGCTTAGTTACGCCCTAAACATCCCAGTAGATCTCAACACTGCAGACACAGCTGCTGACAAATTGACACCTGACACACCACAGCTGTTCTCTTGACAAGGACCTCTGACACCATCTATGCTAAAGACATGCACTGTTGGTATGTAATGTGCTGCGATGTGAACTGGCCTATGCTTCTCCAGTCAGTTTTCGTCAAGGCCCACTTTATCTGTTCTCGCCATCAAGGCACTGTCTCAGCGACAGTGCTATGTGAGAGCTATTGGGATAACCAAAACCAACAAATTAGCAGATGCCTTATTGTGCATATGAAAAAGTTATACCGTTTTGCATTGAACACGGTATGGTTGAGTTCCCTCTTTGAAGATAAAGCAATGCTGATGCATACAAATAACTAGAGGGCTAATGTTAGCCGTGGTTATACAGAAGGGGGTTCTGTCAGTAAATCTTCTGTAGCTCTCAAATAAAGAGCCATCATATTTTGACCATGCAGTAACTGGTTCACATACTTGGATTACGCCTTTAGACTGCTCTATTTTTTTTTTTTTTGTTACTTACAATAGTCCAGAATTGCATCGCATTCATGTAACTTGGCAATTACAAAATTAAGTGTATATACACATACTGCTTTTGGAAACCAGGAATTGGGTGGAAGCAAGCACCTGCCTCTGTCCCTTTTCATTCCAAATCCTGCCAGCCCAAAAAAAGTTGCTAGGTTCAAGAAAAGCAATAATTTCCTTTAAGCTAGAAACACGGCACATGAACAACTCCAGTGTGATCAATGCATCAAGGGTCCCAGGAACAGTGTTCCAACAGCAAATTGCATTCAGGTGACCCAAGCAAGACAGGCCCACACCCTTTTTGGTGCCGCTTGCAGGCAATGCCGAGCTTCTCCCGTTTCTCCTGCAGTGTGGCTGCCGGGTCCTGCATGGCCAGCACCCATGCTCGAGACTCGCACGTCACCGGCCGCACAGTCTCTGTCCGGCCCTCCCGGAACAGCCGCGTCATTGACGCCTCGTACGTTAAGCTGAAGCGCCCAGCATCTCTGCATAAGACATGACAGAATGACTTCTCATTTCACAAGCAATGAGGAAAATTCATGAGTCACTAAAAACAAACAAACACCGGAAAAGAATGATAGAGTGCAAAGAGTTTGTGCACTACACTCTGCCGTTCTTGTCTGGCATATCTCTCCGTTTCTCAGTGGTCTGTCAGTGATACAGCAAACTAGCCCAATTTCTCACTACACGTACTTAAATTCATGAGTAGTCACTACTTGCGACAAAAATGGAAAAACATAAAGATAGCTACCCTCGGAAGCAATTTAAGCAAGCAACTCCGAGTGACAGGAAAACAAAATACATTACCTTCAACTCAAATTCTGGAGGCCTTCGGCCCTTGAAATGACACTGCTGCCTCCTGTCAATTGTTACAGCACATAGTGGCGCAGCCAGAATTTTATTTTCTGGGCATTTCAAGCCTTTTGCTAGACTGTTTAATTGAACGCGTGCTTTCATAGAGACATGGCAATGAGACACTCCTTCTGGCTACTGCACCCTTGACAGCATTTTGCAAGAACAAGTAGGATAGCCAAATTTGTGTGCACAGTTGTTAAACAGCAGACAAGTTAAAAGTAGTGGTCCTAACCTGTAGCAAATGTTTATTCCATACCATACGATCTCTTCTGCGGCAAGTGTCCCCATTAAAAGAGCTGCAAACTATTAATGCGCTGTTTTCACACAATCTTCATATGACACACAAGCACAAACTCCATGTTACATTTCTATGTAATCATTGGCTGCAGCGGTTGCATTCTCGGACCATCACTTTCGGGGATACCTTCACTTTTTCAAGATTTTGCGCGACTTGACCCTGGCGTGGAAGGGGTCAAACATGGCCACAGTGTTACCTGTAGTAGGCGAGTTGCAGCGCCATCTGGAGGTAGGCATCGGGACTGCATCGGCACTTCTTCATGAAGCCCTTCCCGTAGGCAGGATGCGTCAGCAGGTGGAGGTCGACGTCCTCGAGCAATGTTTGTGCACATAGCACACTCTCCTCTATTCTCTCAATCAGCTGCAGGGACGCAAAAAAATGGCAGTGCTGCTGCGACTCTGATAAAGCAAGAAGCTAGGCAGAAACAACTGAAAACAGGATTCTGCCGGTCCTATAACCAGTATCTTGAACCATTCAAGCAAACAGACAAAAAGATTAAATGGTATTTTAATTTAAATGTAGAATTATGAATGAGGGATATCCTTGTAAATCGTCATATTCTTAATAAAGTAAGACAATAAGTGAAACAAAAGACAACTTTGGCACCGGTGAAAGCTCTGGATGACACATATATGCAATGCTCTACCAAATGACCGATGGCGATAGTTGTTCCTTTGTACACTTTCATTGAGTATTTGTGCTCATGCACTAAATCCTGAGAGGGTTATCCAGCGCCACTTGCAACCATGGCAGTGGATGTGGAACATCTTTTGAACTGCAAGCATCATGTAGCACATGATCTTATGCCAATACGTTTATTGGCCGAGTAGCCAATAAACCCGTACATCCTATGTCAAGATTTTAAGGCTGTCAGAACTAAGACCCTTGCTATGCAATGAGCAAAAATCAGGAAAGCCAAAGAGTGAAGGCTCTGGGTTTAGCAGCTGCTACATGTATTTGCTGCAATATTTCACATGCAGAAAAAAAGAAAAAAAAAATGAGGCTTACAGCATGCATGACCCTTGGGTACAAGACAATGCAAAATGTCTCACCAAAAGATGTTACAGCTTTTATCTTTTGCAGAAAGACTTTTTGCGTATGTTTTGCCGACTTTGTGGAAACGCTGAGACAGCCTTGTGTCAAGGAGGGTCCCAAGGGGAGTGATCTTTGAAAAACCTGTACTCACATCTTGAGACAAGTCCCATCGTAGCCGTATGGGAGTGGGCAACTCCAGGCTAGAATGGCCCCTGGTGTTTCCGCTTTCGTCATATCTGCAAGTAGAGCAGAGACTACTAGAGCAATGAAATTTCTCATGTACATATAGAGCAACCTGCGTGCAAAATTTTACATTTTAATTACAAGTGAATGTGTAACGAGAAGCTTGCAAAAGTAGGTGGTTTTCATACTGAAACAGGAAATAATGCTGCAATTAATGCTCACAGGCAACGACACAGAATCCAGGACACTGTGAACCAGTGCAGCTACTCAACATGACCCCTGAGATCAGGTGGTGCCCGCGACAGGCAGAAAATCTCATCATGGTTCGGAATTTTCTTCGTAAATGCTAAACTAACTACCAGGTGCCCGCATCATCTGCTTAGATTATATTTTAAAGGCAGTTAATACAAAATTTTGAGAATTACCATCCCTGCAGCTTTGTCAGGATTGATTCAATAGTACATACAATTCATTTACAGTCGAACCACTTATAACGATGCCGGTTTTAACAATGCATCGATTATAACAATGGAAACAATAACAATAAGCGCTGTACCGTCAACTTTTGTATGTTTTCTATGGTGAAATAACCCACTTACTACAATGCCCCAATACCATTATCAGTTATAACGATGAAGTCTGGCTACTGAGTTTCCGTGCCGAAAGGTGATGGAATGTGAAATCCTTAAAAATAAAAAGCAAAAGAGAAATTTGAGCCAGTGCATGATCGCCCGTCACCCCAACGGCCGCCACACAATCATACAATAGAACCTGTTTTTCAGCCTTCTCTCATTGGCAGCCTCGAGCACCTCTCTCCCGTCACCCTTCGAACCCTCCGAACACGAATGGGCTGCGCCCATAGCTCTCCGCCGCGCCACCCTCCGAAAACATGAATGAACCGCGCCAAATGCGCTGTTATGGCGCTGCTCCCAGCAGCTCGCTGGCCCCTCATTCTGCCAAGTTATGCCAATAAGTCAAGTTTTTGATCCATTGTTGGTTGCGTCAAAGTACTTCCTGGCCACGTGGTTTCTCAGCCTCATTTGAATCGCCGCCGGAATGGCTGATGGCTGATCCGTCCGCTGATCATCGGCAATGCACAATGTTGCCAGTGAAAATTAATCACAATGCTATAGATTTAGAAACGAAGTGCTTCTAACCGATGAGGCAATCGTCGCGAATGTGCTTGCATCAGAAAGCGACAGTGACAGCGATGACGGCAGCAATGACACGGTAGGGCAGGCTGCCTCAATGCTATCCACGCAGGAGGCCCTGCATATGATTCAGTCCCTCCGGGGCTTCATTTTCGCGAGAGACTTTCCGTTGCACTACGTGGAGCACTTGGATGCCTTGGAGAAGGATGTTGGCAAGCTTTGCGTAAGGCAAGCAAGGCTGACGGACATGGGGTTGTTTCATGTAAGCTAGTGAGAAGTACCAAGCGCGAGATGCTCGTGGCGATCTCGCCCCAGCCTTTCTTCTGTATTTCTCAAGCTGAGAGGCTGCCGTGGCAACCTTCTCGCATTTTCTGGAAGGCCCCTTCTGGGGCCACCAAAATGATGCCTCGGCGGAGCTCGCATGTCATTATAGCAGTGCCATTCTTGAACGCCAGCAGCGGCGGCTTTTTACACGCGATCGGAGCATGCAGGAAGCAGCGTTAAACAGTTGGACGAGTCAGTCAACAGTCAGATGGAGGAAGGTGGTTAGGGAGGAGCACTGGCCTGCCCGCCATTATAGTTTTCCCCACAACAGCTCTGCCGTCCCCCTATTTAGATTTTTTTCATGCACCCCGGTTATAAGAATCATTGGCTATAACAATAAAATTTTCGTGGCACTTGAATATTGTTATAAGTAGGTTCAACTGTATAAACACTTCAGCCAAAGTGAAATTTCGTGGCAGTTGGCCTTTTAAGAGTGTTTGTGGATGTGACAGCTACATGACTCCACAACAGCTGTTTGAACGTACGAGCAGACAACGTGACATATTGCGGAGTGCACAACTCTCTTGCATCCCCTAATGTTTGTCTTCCCCACACAAACTAGTGTTTCATGACATTCAGCTTGCCAGCTTGACACACATGCAATGGTGGGAGTCGATGCGACAGTTACACAGCCATGAAGAGAGATGGCGCAAGTGTTTCGATGCGAGCACCGCCTGACGATGTGGATAACTCGGGCGCGGGAGAAGCTTCCTTCCTTCTGTTCAGCTGTGGGACCACAACGCACGCAGACCGAACACACACTTGTCGGTATGCTTCGCAGGACTGGCCCACGAAATGCTTTGCCATCGGAGAACATGGTTGCTTGGACACGCTTCCTTTCATGACACTGCACCCACGAATGACTCGGGCCTCAGTAGGAGTACAGCATGGGCCAGCATTTGCATGGTAACCTTGGTAAGTTAAACCTCATAGGTTTTTCGGTTTGTTTCATCGAGGCATTATTCGTTGTATTTATATTGGCTAGTTGCCACTGTTATATAAAATGAGCAATAAATGCCCTTTTTGAATGTTTACACCACTGTGTGCTCTGTCCTTCGTTATCAAGAGCACTTGAAACCTTACTATTTCTACATTACTTATGCAAGATTTTAAGACATTTATGGTGCGACACCTCACAGCAGAACTCACTTGAGGATGAAGAAGTCCTGGGCCAGCACGAACTCCCAATAGTGGCCCATGATGGGAGCATCAGCCCAGGAGTGCTCCGCGTTGAAGCCCACCCGGCCATTTTTGGCCACTACGAGGTTGAAGGACTTGTCGAACCAGCGGTCGTACCCGCGGCCGTGGAGCAAGGCACGTGCGTAGTGGTTCAACTCATTCGGATTGCTCGGGTCGTACCTGGGACGGAGAGAAATATGCCTGGTTGGCCACATACCTAACCTAAACACGAATGTGGGCATGTGAGCCACGTTTCATCAGAGCATGGAAACTACACACATGAACAAGAAGCCTCACAAATCTGTCATCATTTTCTAGCACCAGTGTGGACTACAGAATTGGAATCACCAATGAATGGTCAGAATGATGAAGCTGTTTGCTTGCAAAAGTTAAATGGCCGATGGCACCATGGCATTGTTGGCAAAAGTGGAAAGAACACACAATACACATCCTCGTTTTTTCGTGTAGTTTTAACCTTCCGACAGTTACTGTGAATGTACAATCCTTATTGTATTTCCACTGCCGCTCAAAGCATGCACTAATCAGGGCAGTTACCAAGGCATTTGAATGTGTTGTCGCACATCCCGCAGTTTACTGCAGCAAAGTGAAGGACTGAGCAAGTTCTCGGTGCTTTGTTTTCGCAACATTCATTAATGCACCAAGTGCATGTACACATGTGATGTTGTCCTGTCATAACTGTAGTACATGCACAGTTTCCTTTCTGCATGACTTTCTTTCAAGTAAACATTTCTTAGACCGGTGCTTAAACTTATGGTCAGCCTTTGTTCAACTAGTGCATTTTATGAAAAGTGCAGCCTACTGTTCCTTATTGCTTCCGAAAAACGTACTGCGGATGAATTCAGAGCCTGCATTCCTTCAATCACTCTCGAAGAAACATTCACTCTTGCATTACCTAACACCCAGCAGGACACCTCACAGAAGCAGCGGGCAACCTGGCAGTGTTTAGCCAATCAACATACACCAAAAGTAATATCTCCAAAATTGAAGCAACTGGGAACATGGCCACAGTGCAGCACTTACTCACGACCTCCCTAGAAGTTTTCACAGTCTAGTTTCCACAATGCTATACAGCTTCAGCAGTACAGCGTGCATGTCCTACTGAAGCTACCACCAAGAAGTCACAGCATAGCCATCCAATAGTTGCCTCATATTCTGTGCCTGCCATTATCTCTAACTTCCAGGTATGCGCTGCAGTCATACAATTGCTTTGTACCAGTATCACCAAATGCAAACCTTACTTACCAAGGACATTGCTAGTTTCCTTTTTGGTTCACCGAAAACAAACCACACCTGTCAGCTCATTTCAGCAAACGCAGCCAAGCTTGGCCACTGGCACTTAATTTGTGATATACATTCATCACAATGTATCCAGACGATGATGGTTATTACGTATGTTTTGACGTAAAGCTTCTTTTTCAGAACCAGCCTTCTTTAAAGGGGCACCGCAACACTGTTTGAAACTATGGTAAGAAAACTTTAGTGATCTGTAGAGAATGTTACCGTGAACATGCAAGCCAAATATTATTCTACTGCATGCAGTATTGCATACAGCGATTGTTAACACATTCCACCTATCCTGTCACCACCTCTTTGTTGCTCTCGGGCAGATTCATTACAAGCTGACCTTGAAGGTCAACATTAGCACACCACGGAAAGAAAGAATAAAAGTAATAGGTAGGACATTGTTATCAACACTGCCTTAACTCAAAGGAATCGATGAAATGAGTGGGAATGGGAACAGTAAACTCTTTATATCTCCGTTCTTATTAGGTGTTCCCAATTTTTTTTTCTTTCCTGAAATATAATAATTTAAAAGCGCATTGCAACCACACCAGCACATTCTCAGTTTTGAAGAAAAGGTGTTGCAAGGCCCTGTTAACATTAGGGGTGAATGTAAAATTTTACACCATGCATACAATGTATTTTTTCTGATCAGAACATTATACACAAAAAAATAGTACAATAAAAAATGTTTAAAAACAAAATTTTGTGCATATCTTCCCAAAAGTAGTTGGGAAGTGAAGGGGGTCAACAAAATTCACCAACCGCAAAGGGATATACAGAAGCCCTTTCCAAGTACGCACCGGTACTCATCCTCGTCAAGCACAAGCACGAACGCGGCTTTCTCGATGGCGTCGAGCGAGATGCGGTTGAGGCCCTTGCGGAAGTAGGTCTCACGGAGGTGCGCCCACTGGCTCCGCTCGCCGGCCGTCAGGGCTCCCAAGTGGGCCTCACCCGGCTGCGGCTCACCCGTGTGGTCCAGGATGCGCTGGATCTGTCGCTGGAGGTCACAGGGCTGCAGCAGGCGGTGCTTGTGGTATACGGAGAGCTTGAAGAAGCGGCCTCGGTGATAGACCGCCACGTGCTGCGAGTCCTGGTAGTGGACCAGTTGATCCGTCTCCACGCCGGGGACTCTGGGAAATCACAAGCACTCCATTTTCATGAGTGCGCCTGAAGAATAAGAGAATCTGGAGGACTCGACTTTTTTTTTTGTTAGTTACAGCCACACGAATAAAATGGACAATGAAGCCAGAGAAAGCATAGGGAATAAGGCAGAAAGGTGCGCTAGTTGGTTTGAGTAGTTTGACATACTTACAACACTGAAAAAAATTAAAACATACAGCATGTAGGCAGGACAGGCACTGACAGGTCAGCACCCATCCTGTTTTCTTGTCAAGCATAGGAAATATTGTTTGTAATGTTTAACTGAAACTTCATTTAAACATACGAACTTCCCCTATGCTTCCTTTGGCTTTATTGTGTTTTCTGCACATGGACATTTTTATGGGTTATGGTTTTTATGAGGGAATAGATGGGCTCAGTAGTGAACCCAGGATCTCTGCCAGGGGGGGGGGGGGGGGTTGAATTATTGTGGTGGTGGGGGGGGGGGGGGACGCAAGCACTTTGCATAATATGCAATTTCTTTGCTTTAGCCAGATGAATCCAACAGCAAGTAAAATGCCTAATAATTATAATAATATAATGACATTAAGGATGATGACGATGTTTATTTCTTCAGTGTTTTACTCAAAGTGATTTAAGAGTGAATGAATAAATAAAAGACAGTGAAAGAGTGTTCTTGTTAATCAGGAAAATTCGACCTCAAGCCACCTCCTGAATTGTAATGGCAATGTGAACACGGCACTGAAGGTATACGTTGGACTGGTGGGGCGGGACGCGTGGGGGGGAGGAGGGTTACAACACCCGAAACCCCCCCCCCCCCCTTCGGTGCGTCACTGGATGGACTACAGAAATTGGTTCAATCGCATCACAGCACAGACACAGCGAAAAGTGACAAACAGGAACTGACAAAAGTAGGCCCTTTTTTATCTGTAAAAAGTTTAAGGCACATCTCAGACACTCATCTATGTAGTTATCTATGAATTATCCCCCAATAATGCATCATCATCATCAGCCTATATTTATGTCCACTGCAGGACGAAGGCCTCTCCCTGCGATCTCCAATTATCCCTGTCTTGCGCTAGCCAATTCCAACTTGCGCCTGCGAATTTCCTAACTTCATCACCCCACCTAGTTTTCTGCCGTCCTCGACTGTGCTTCCCTTCTCTTGATATCCATTCTGTAACTCTAATGGTCCACCAATTATCCATCCTACGCATTACATGGCCTGCCCAGCTCCACTTTTTCCGCTTAATGTCAACTAGAATATCGGCTATCCCCATTTGCTCTCTGATCCACACTCTTCCTGTCTCTTAACGTTAGGTCTAACATTTTACGTTCCATCACTCTTTGTGCAGTCCTTAACTTGTTCTCGAGCTTCTTTGTTAAGCTCCAAGTTTCTGCCCCATATGGTAGCACCGGTAGAATGCAATGATTGTACACTTTTCTTTTCAACGACAAGCTCCCAGTCAGGATTTGGTAATGCCTGCCGTATGCACTCCATCCCAATTTTATTCTTCTGTAAATTTCTTTTTCATGATCAGGGTCCCCTGTGAGTAATTGACCTAGATAAACATACTCTTTTACAGACTCTAGAGGCTGACTGGCGATCCTGCATTCTTGTTCCCTTGCCAGGCTATTGACCATTATCTTTGTCTTCTGCATATTAATCTTCAACCCCACTCTTACACTTTCTCGGTTAAGGTTCTCAATCATTTGTTGTAATTCGTCCCCATTGTTGCTGAATAGAACAATGTCGTCTGCAAACCGAAGGTTGCCAAGATATTCGCCGTTGATCCTCACTCCTAAGCCTTCCCAGTCTAAGAGCTTGAATACTAAGGCCTGAACTAAGGCTCAGGCCTTAGTTAATGTTCTAACCAGCAAAGATGGAATACATAGTCTTCTAAAAGACACAGACTAAAGTCTGCAAGTTTCAAGGACATTTACGGATCCACAACAGTCAATCATAAAAACATACGCTGCAATCCGTGACATCACCTATCATAAAAACATACGCTGCAATCCGTGACATCACCTTGCAGTTTAGGCACGAAATAAAAAGAAAAAAGGAACTTTGACCTTCACTTTTCCCTAACCTTTTACAGCAAAATTAGCACCTTTAAGCATTCACAGTGCTCCTTTAAGCATTCAAAAAATTACAGAACCTCATTGATACGATTCTTCATAATATGTTTTTTGGGATAATAAGTTTCTTTTTCTTTTCCCGATAATACAATTTAGTTGGATAATACATTGGATGATACGATTTTTAGACGATACGCTTTATTTTCCGGTTTCGGTGAAGATCATATCAACGAGATTCCACTGTACTTAAAAGAAGTAGGCCTTCTCACCGAGTCGTGTTGAACTGTCGCTCGTACTGCCGGGAGCAGAGGGGCACGATGCCCTGGACCATGATGGGGCTCATCTGCTGGGTGTCGATGCCACGGCGGAAGAGCAGCGAGGCGTACACCAGGTTGGCCGCCCGAGCAGCCTGGTTGGAGCTCATCTTCACCATGATGGCGTCAATGGCGTAGAAGTTGGAGTTGACCATTATGGGGCTGCGGCCTCGCAAGTACACGTACTCTTCCCACCAGTCAGACACGTAGTTGGCTGCCCACCAGGACTTCAGCAACAAGTATCTGCACACCACGGCAGACCGACAGTGAGGTTGGTGAAAGGACAGCAACATTAGAACCATGACAAAGGGTTTCCGAAACTTGTGACACTGAGGAACCTGAATGTCGTAACAAAACGGCTGAGGAACCTCCCCACGTCTTGCACACCAGCTGTGCACTGAAAGTACGGATACACTGCTCCTCAGTAAGAATCTACATTCAATCAAATGATAACATGTTTATTTCAGAGAAATACAAATAAAAATGAAATTTGCAAGAGTAAGAAGAGTGATTGAATTGTCCCCTAGTGAATAAAAGGATAAACATCAGTAGGTAAGGGGGTGTAAACACCGATTTGTATGCCTTTCAAACACCCCAAAAGAAGTGTTGATGGAATGAGCTAGGCTGCCAGGATTAACAGAGTTTGGAAAATCTTGGCCAGGGAATAATGTACACTTTCTTAACCATTCAGTGCACTTCCCTGCAATGCAGTTTTGCTAACCAATATGATAACTTGCATAGCTTTAAACTGGCCATTGTTCGAGTAAGAATGTAGCCAACAAATACCAGTATTTATAACGGCTGCAAGCACTGTCACCAAGAGAACAAAACACACATCTTCCAAAGCACAAACAGCACACAATTGTTTATTTTAATTACAAGCACCTCTACATTTCAACACTGTACTATAAGCTAGCTAAACAATTTAGAAAAAACCTGTTATGAAAATAGTCACAAATATGAGAGGACGAACAATGTCAATCAGAACAGTGACCCTTAACTAAAGTTGCACACTTGAAGATAGTCAAGCTGAATATACTAAGGGGACGTAACCAGCTAAGAGGCAGAAGTAGTAGTACTTCATCTGAACTAGCATCTCCAAAAATTCTCACACTGTGCAAAGCGAAAACTCATTTCCCCACTATGATGCCGCCATTCATTGCATTTAAAACCAAGCCGAGAATCACAGAGACCTTACCGCTGCAACTTGACGGCAATCCCACTGCGGAACTCGGCTGCCAGTGCTTCCATGCGCTTGTAGTTTGCATCGTCGAGCAGAGGCCGTACAGACTTAAGGTAACGGTGCATAGTGTCGTCTAACGATGGCAGTGGTAGCTTGGGCAGTGTTGACTGGTAGCTGAACAGCAGTGGATCCTGGCCCTTGAGCAACTTGACAGCACAGAACCATAGCTGTGTCTTTAAGGACACCTTTTAAAGAAAAAAAAAGTACAAGACAGGTGGTTAGGCCTACTACGTATCTCCTCGCATAACGATCGCACCCCCCCACTTCTATCATTTTTTTTTTCTCGTGTAAAGATCGCACTACGAACTCCAGTCTTTTGTGCACACTTTCCTCAATATTTGTCTGCCCTCCAACTAAAGGCTAATAAGTATGTGCTTGAGCACAGCAACCACACTGCTGGCAGACATGTGAGGAGGCAGTTCTTGAGCACATAACAGATCTCTACATCGAAGGATGCAGCATAACACCCGAGATGATACATAACTAGGCACGCACAATTGTGCGGAGGCAGGGAATTCTGTTGGAAGAGATCTGCACAAGAATTTGATGGACAACACAATGGAACAGGAACTAGAATGGAATGAGCTATTACAACAGTGGACTCCACGCCAGCAGCTCCTTTCCGCCTATGAAGATAGAGTGATGGACTTTCAGTGTTTTGTACCCGAGGAAAAAGGGTTCCTCTTCTGGCAAATTAAAAATTCTGACCAAACTCTGCTGAACTTCCACATGCCCCAAAGCGGTACCGTCAGGAAGAAGGGTGCAAAGAGTGTCCTAATCAAGACATCAAGTGCATAAAAGCAACAGTGCACAGTGATGCTGTCAGTAATGGTGGAAGTTTTCGTCATGTTGGACAGAAAAAGGGAAACTTTTTTCGTGGTAATCACACCCAAGCACAGGAAAAAGGATTGATAACAGTGAACCTCATGGTTGATTGGAGCACGACTCTTTCGAGATGGTGACCGGGAGCGATTTTGCGCTCCTCGTTGTGGACATCTGTCGTGGTCACCTTGCGGAAAGATTGCACAAAGATGAAGGAGTTACGTACTAACATTGCTGTCACTGCTACAGCCTCTCGACATGTTCTTGAATAAGCGGTTAAAGGACAACATTTGAAGGCTGTATGCAGATTGGATGGCTGCAGAGCAGCATAATCCAATGCCGAGCGGCAAAATCAAAACGCCCTTGGTAGAGGCACTTTGTGCCTGGATCTTAGGAGCGTGATCTCCAACGAAGGGGCCGTCAAGAGTTTCAAAAAGACAGGAGTGGCGAACATGCTGGGTGTGACCAAAGATGACTTGCTGTAGGACTGCGACGATACATCAAGTGATGACACTAGCCTCTGAAAAGGAAGCTTGTAGCAATGAAAGTGTGGATTCGGACTCTAAATCAAAGTGCGAGTGAAGTCAGTAACTGGAATAAGAGAGAGGGTTTGAAATAAAAGAGCTAGGTGCAATTCGTGCCATATTTATTTACAATTTTAATTTTTATTGAAATTACTGCAGGCCAATTCAGCCCATGCAGGAGGGGCACACATTATACACTGATATTAGTTGCAAGAAAAATGTTTATCACCAAAAAAAGAAACAAAGTGGTCAAACATCATAACATAATGTTACATAGAAAGCAAAAAAAAGAAAAAAGAAACATGGAACAAACAGCAGATCATCTGAACTGTTTAGCATAGTACATGCTCTCAAGAGACTGAATGAAAATAGTGGACTCTCAAATCGCTTCTGAAAGTCGATTCCAATCCTCTATTGTGCACAGAAAGAAAGCTGTTTTGAAATGCTTTCGTTTTAGCAAGAACTGTCTGCAGGAAATGGTTGCCTGTGTGTCTTGAGTGTCTCGTATTTAAGGGACAAAGGTAAGGGGGTCTAACAATCATCACATTACCAAAAATGCTATCAAGAAACAGCAAATGGTCGAGTTTTCTACATAATGCAAAGTGAAGGTGTACATTTATTACAAAGGTAAGCCTTGTTCCAATTGATTCTTTAGTATTGTGCATACTAGCCGACGTAATAATTCCAACCTGCGACTCCATTTTCGGTGCACCAAATATCTCCACAAAAATTTTACCATGTGCAATGAACACAGCCCCAAGCTTTCAGCAGCTTTTTATATAAAATAAGTGTGATCACTATGCAAGTGAACACAGTATTCACATTTATACTGCTGAAAGGCACAAGTGAACAAAAGGCATTTCTAGGCCAAACAGTACCTGCACTGTATGATGCTGTCACGCGTACTTGAAAGGAGCCTTCTGGTTCCTATTCATGATTCATAAACAGATACCAATTCTGACCTCATTATTCAATAAGTTATGAGCACAAATTCGCACACGTCACTTCTTTCAGACAGAGCACACTGTTAATGAAAATCTGCAATTTCCAAGTTTTTGGATAGCATCATCAGCAGGTGTCATCTAGATAAGCAGCACACCATGCCTGCAATCTAGAGCTTCAGGCTCCGATATATACCTTGAAACATATACAACAATTGCATTCCGCATAACAAGCGATGAAATGAAAACTCATGAACTTGAAAAAGGGGGGTAACAGCGAATACATAAGGACGCGTACACAAGGAAAAGGCATTAGACACGGACTGACGCTGATAAAAAAAAAACTCAAAACTGATAGGCACAACACTAAGAGACAAGAAGACAGCAATGCGAGTTAAGAGAGCAAACAGAGGCAGCCAATAATCTAGCTGACATAACAAGGAAGAAATGAAGCTGGGCAGAGCATGTAATGCATGGAGCAGGTAACCGGTGGTCTATTAAGAGTTCCAGAAAGGGTGCCAAGAGAAAGGAAATGCAGTCGAGGATGGCAGAGAATTTGGTGGTGTGATGAAATTGGGAAACTTGCAGGCACAACTTGGAATCAGCTAGCGCAAGACATAGGGGTAATTGGAGATCTCTGAAAGATGCCTTTGTCCAACAAAGTGTGTGCAAAATAGACTGATGATGATACCTAAAACCAGAATGAAAGGCCGCCCTAATAAAGGTTTTCCCACATATAGCCATGCAGTAGAAGATGAACACACAAACAGCATATTGGGTTTTTCTTTATTGTTGATAAAATTATTTTTAACATCACCTGTGGCATGTAGCACAATCTACTTCTTGAGCTAGATTACTCTAAAAGGCAGAAATTGTTTGCACGAGCAATAAAGATGAATATTTTAATAATTAAATATTTGCTAATTAACTACAATATTAAATTGATTTTATTTCATTTAACTTATGGCACATATCACAATTTACTCACTGCATCCAGTGACTTCAAAGGTCATATCCACTTGAAACGCACTCCGAGGATGACACAAGTTTCGAGATATGCATTCCCAAAGCTTGCGATGAAATGCATTAGTATTCCAGTATTTTTGAGCTTCAATGCACAAAAGGCGTTTTGTTAAAAAAGTAAGTGAAACAACTGTCCATTTTACAGCAAGTTTGACAGCGCTAATTATCTAAAAACTATTGTTAATTAGAAAAATTGTCCCATGTCCTTTACGGCTTCAAATTGTGTATTGCAATATGTGCACTAAAGTTATTAGTTAAAAAGTTGGTTAGTGAAATTTTGTTAATTATTCAATGCTGCATTTCGATTTTCAGTTTAAGTAACGTCTGCCTCAAGTAATTCAGCTCAATAAGTAGGTCACCACGTGCAAGGCGCTCTTTGGCCATATCTGGCATGCCACAGAACCCCATTCATCATCATCATCATCAATACGTGGATTTGTGCTATATGCCACATGCAATTATCTTTTTTTTTTTTTAATTCTGTTAACATTAGAATAAAAGTACCCGGTATTGATGCATAGTGCATCAACAGCAGTCTGTAGCAATATATGAAACACATCAGTGATCCCACCAGCAGTTAAAGACTGCACAGGCAGTGCACGTGGCGACCAGCTGTATTTTCATATTTCATTTTTTAAATAGTACTGTACACACCTGTGGCCTTAAATTCATGACTCAGAACAGCCTTTGCAGCTGCTAATATTGCCTCGGGCATCAGGTTTATATGCATTGTTCGTGGAATCTACAGCACACTTTGACTTTAACCACTCCTGCCTTGGTGGTCAAAAGGTTTCCGGCAGTATTGAATGAATAAATAAACGAAAAATCATGAAAAAGAACACCAGCTTTAAAATTCAGCACAATTAACACCTTTTTTTCTTTTTTTTTTTTCACTCGTTGATTGAATTTTGGAATGCAGCATATCCTCAGATATACAGTCTGAGCTGCATTGCTAGTTTCTGTCAGAAAAGCAAATTGTAAGAGCTATTTTCCCAACCAGTTAATATTACTGAAGTGGCAAAAGAACATGCTCTTTACTTCTCTCCCTTCTCACTCAGTATCTCATCTCCTAGTTATCCCACTCAATCAAGGTGAATGTATTTGCTACATGAAACACAGTGGAGTGGTTATCCTTGTTCCTCGCAGCACTATCAGGATCAGATTGACGCAATCAATACAATGAACACTTTAAGAAGTCCCTTTTCAACAAAGCCCATGTGCGAATGTGCTGCAATAAATGAGCGAGCCAAAAGTGCTAAGGAGACACCCCATTGAACAAGGAAGCAATGATGATGCTTATACATATTCTTATCATGCAAACAGCAAAGGACGAACTGCAGGCGTGAGCCATGCAACATGAGTGGAATGCAAGATAAGAAGTGGGATGTAGATAAGACAACGAAGGACAGCTGATGCTTGATGAATCATGTGCAGAAGTCACTTTCAGCGTGAACGAGTTATAAATTTTGTTCCCACAAGTTACAATACAATCTAAACGAAAAATGGTCAGCCACCCAAACATAGCACGAAGCTACAAAGAAAGCTTCACAGTTGAGCAAAAATTTTCCCTAGTTCAGGATTCAAACTCGGGACTAACGTCTTTCTGGGGGCGGTCGCTCTACCATCCGAGCTAACCAGGAGGCTAGCAGATCGCAGTGCGAGGGTGAATTAACAGCTCGAAGTACAGGTACACTGAATAGAGAAAATCAGTTTTGCGGAATTCCTCAAGTGGAGGAAGATTCACGAAAGAATGGGTTTCCTATGTAGCTTCGTGCCACGTTCGGGTGGATGACAATTTTTCCTTTCATGAACCTTCCTCTACCTTGTGGGATACCGCAGAACTAATTTTAATTAACAAATTAATGCTGCCAAGACTCATTAGCCGATTACACACGATTTCTTATCGGACGTATCCTGATAAAGGTGGGTCAAACAAGCATCAGTGCAGCAAAAAAAATGCTGAATTGGAAGCTACCCAATGTAAAGTGCTATCTCATGTGTATTACACACAAACACACACACACACAAATAGAAACAAAAAAACATGTGAAGGTACAAAAAAAATTCAGTATTAAGAAGTCAATGCTTTCTTTTACCAAATACAGTAAGGCACCAGTTCCATCTATCAAGAGACCCTTCATTTCGTCATGACATAGTACATTATCTAGCCCTCGAATATGACTAGAGTAACATTTTTTGACCAATTATACCTGGTATCCTAACAATCATAATAGCACATGAGTGAATGCCTTTGCTGCATGCATATGCAAATCTGTGCATTTCAAATCTGTGCAGGTTCAAATACTACTCACAAAATGAAAACTTGACAGATGCCCACTTCCATTTTATGATACAAAGCAGAATCATGTTCTTAAATCACCAGTACATTAGCATTCAGCCATTTCATAAATAATAAGAGAAGGTAAAATTCATTTTATTAATGACTAACCAACAAGAAAAGACTCAATTACAAAAAAATAAAGGATGTCATCAACAAAAGGACTAGATGAAGTGAATAAATAATGACTTCTCAAGAATTCCACCAACCATTAAGGAAACTCCCCTCGCCATTTCTTTCAACATATACCCCAAGGAGCTTTCAAGTCAAACCTACACAAAGGTTATGTGTTTTTTTCAGTGGCCTCTTTCAGCCCATTCAAGCCTCAATACCCAGCAACCCAGCTGCCTTTTTAAACACCACACCCAAACGACACACAGCCAAGACTCCAAAAACAGCTGTTCCGTTCTATGCAAAGCCACACAGGGTCGTGGGGACACTTAGCTCGTCCTAGCAAAGTGACATCCGCCCAAACAATGAACGTACACAAGACGAACTCGATCAGCCATTGTCTCCACACACAAGAGAGAGAGAGAGTGCAGCTGTCATGTGCCGGTACATTCTCCAGCTCTGGCAGATGAAAAAAAAAAAAAATGAAAAAAAAAAACAAAAAACAAAGGGAGTCTCACGCTCGAAGAAGAAAAAAAAAGAAAGAAACGAAACACCCAGGTGTAATTATGCTCGGCAGTAGGAAAGTATGGCATTTCCTGGAGTCGGCAATGAAGAGGACAGCTCTCGACTTTCGCTTCTTCCTCCTCCTTATTGCATTCTCCCGAGGAAAGAGGAAATGTTTGCAGCAGGAGGGCTTCTCAGACGGCAAAGTCATTTCTCATGCAGCAATGGCGTCCCCCCCCTCCCCCCCAAACCCCCATTTTCCAGCTCCTCCTCCATTTAATTGCGACAGAAGGCTGCTTTGGCGCATGTGTGCCAGGAAATAGCCAGTGCATTCGGCTGGGACATGGAAGAAAAAAAAAAGTGGGGTATGGAGGGGGGGGGGGCGAAAAACGTGCCGTCTGCGGCTCGGATGTGAACAAAGGGAGCTGCACAAGAGAGGCTTTCGCCATCACATGGCCATTGCAAGGTCTGCTCAAGATACGGTGACCTTGATAGCACCCCACCCCAGCCAAGGCTGCTTTCGCCCGCTCTGGAAGTCAGCGGAGTGCGTCATAATGCCTCGGGCGTCAATACATAACGTCCTGTTATCACGAGATAAGGGGAGTGAAAGCACTCTCGACGGTGGTGCAAAATCTTGCTCCCTTGGTTTCTTTTTTCTTTCTCCCTTCTTATCGCAAGTGTTTTTGATTATTAAACAACTCTACTGGCACCAAGTGCCCATCATAAAAGCGAAAGGGACCCCTCAAAGAGATTAATCCCTGCACTTTCTTTTGACAATAAGTGCACCGAATACCAAACATAAGATGCCCTAGAGATGGTTCTTTCTTAATCGTTTAATGAATACACCAGGCACTTCTCGTGTTCTTAGTGATAAGAGATAGCATCTGACGATCACAGAAACAAGAGGGAACTTGCAACTATCTTGATGACCCCACCCCCCTTTTTTTTGCGTTACGTTAAATGACCTACCTGCTTTCACCTATTTAGATTTTATAAATAGCTGAACATCAATGTACTCTCAATGTAAACATTCAATAATTGTGTTTTTGTTTTTTGTTTTCCAGTGAAGCTCACAATAAAGACCTTCTAAGGGTCTTTACAGTTGACTTACCTAAAGAACCAACAGCCATTAGCCATGCCAGGCAAAAATGTATGGGGCTGCTATATTACACATCTGATCAAACTTGTATGAAACAGATAAGCTCTAAATGTAAACTTTAGTGTTTATGGTTAGAGCTCAATAAATTTTATTGGGCATTATAGTCAATATGTTACACTTCTGTATAAAATATTTTGGTGACAAAGTGATGCTGAAGAAAAATAAAGCACAATAAAAAAGTTGTATGGCATAATTTTTTCATTTTTTTATACTGCTAAAAATGCCAGATGGGAGGAACAAAATGTATTCTACTACCAAAAATTATTACCAATAACATACACTGTTACAGTGCATTCCTTTTAAGCTCAGTGGCAATTAAGTCCCATTATAGCTTTTATACAGGTTCTCATTTTCCAGGTAATTTCCCATAACAGCCACCCAATGACTTCAAAACAAAACAAGAGGTATCAGTTTTCATATCTAAGAAGCAGAGAACAGCAAGCAATGTAAATGTCATGAAAGAAATATATTAGGCAAAATATATCACTTGCAAATTATTTGCAACTCGAATAGTGAGAATACAGAGCAAGAGAAAAATGTCTGAAGAAGTCAGTGCAGAGAACATATCAAAAAGCACAAGATTTACAGATACCAACATTTTATTGCACATTTTTTTGTTGTAATGCTTTACCCTTCAAACATAATCATAAGTTATTTAGTGACGAGTACATTCCTTTCCTAAATTTTTTGTTAGTAGTTTTTTCAACAGGGGAGTTACATTTTTATTAGAGGTGGGCGAATATTAACTCTTTTGAATATGAATTGAATACGAATATATATTGTAGCGAACATCAAATTGTAAAGCGCAGACACATATATTTTCAGCAGAAATATTTATTTCAACATAATTAAATGCCATGCTTGTACTTTACAAGTGAAAAAAGGACAGCCAACTGTTGCAGACAATTAGGATGAGTTTAATGCAATATCACTAATTGTAATAAGAATAACTGGATCAATAGACTCAACCTCTTTAGAGCCTGGTTGCAAACAAGGTTTCCAATAATGAATGGCCGCTGTATGACTAGCTTTCCAAAAATGCTAAATAAATGGTTGTTGAAAAAAAAAAAAAAAAAACAGTTGTGCAAAAAGAAAAGTAAAAGCTGCTGAAGGACTTGTGTGCCATAGAAACCTGTAAAAGGGCCTGTGACAAAGAAAACACTGATTGTAGCATAAAAGATAAAACTGCTACGTGACTAGACTGCAAGAAGCACTAAATTACAGACAAGTAAAGTAAAATCACAGGTTGTCATGTAGGCTTCCATTTCGAAGCCGAAAACAAAGCTTGCATTACCCATTTTGTTTCTGCATTGCTTCCAAAACTTTTGCAGTTATTTCACATCTGATAACAGTGCTAAATTTTGTTTAACAGTAATCGAATTTGAACAGCCAATTTTGCAAAATATTTGGTTATTTTCGAGATTCAAAAATTCCAAATAGTTCATTTTCGGATATGAATACATATGATCAGTGTGTAATATTCGATTTGTTTTCAAAACATTCAATATTCGGCCACCCCTAATTTATTTATGATGTCGGTGTTCTTCAGCCTCTTTACATCTTGCACAATCATGCTCACATTTCAGCATAAACTTCATGACCTTGAAATCACCCTTGATTGCGTGTTTCCATTAATCGCAGACTTCAATTGTCATAGCCTTCTCATCAATGTCACTATACGGGTAATGACTAGTAATCAATATTGTCCATTAATAATACTAAGGCATCCAAATGGCATTTCACCACACAAAGCGAGGAATGTTTCTTCAGTAATCAGCAGTATGAGACAGCGATGGGTTCATTTAAGGTAGCTTTCAATACACCGCTTAACATATTTACCAGAGAAGAAATAAAGTCTAAAGCGGGGGTGTTTATCGTTGCTTTTCCCTATATAATATATATTTATATACTATACAACACACACAAAATGCAGAAAAGTTGTCACTGGGCAACCGCTAGATCGACCTTGAATAAAATTTTCTGCAGATAAAAGGCTGAACCATAGTGACTGTCTGGCAAAGTTTTTTTTTTTTTTTTTTTTTTTTGGGGGGGGGGGGGGGGGGGGGGGAAGTCCCATGGCTTTTTAAACATAAATGGCCAAAAATTGGAAATTAAAAAATTCAATCATCAGGCAGGCAGCTATATAACCATGCAATAAAAACAGATACCAAAATTATGCAAACTGCCTCTATTAAATGGTTTCCAAGTGGACAAAGTCTGACATTACAAGATGCTTGATTATGTAAAGAAAAAAAAAAAAAGGTTAGCATGATTTTTTTCAAGACTAGCATTATCAAAGTGAACATCTCATGCCAAATGTCAAATAATAAACTACATTTGTCCACTTTAGGTGCTCTTAAAGGTGCAGCTCACAGCAGCTACCTACTTTTAATACAGAGTTCTAAACTTCGCACTTCAATTTATCTCTCTCTCTTTTCTTATAGAGTAATCTTCAGCAATGCTGGTAAAAAATTAAGGGTCTAAATCAGAAATCTGTTTCCAACAGTCATTAATGCATTGAACTTCAATGCAACAAATCTCATTCAAATCAATTCAGTGCTTGCTTAATGAGAACACTTCTGTGTTTTACATGTATCCGAATAGAAAACTCAGAATTGGCAATAAGCCTACTAGATCGACAGGCAAAAGCACCAGTGCTTATTGGTCAGTGACGAGTTACCAAAAAAGAAGATTACTCAAACTAGAACGTTCATGGCAGCCTGCTGGCAAGACTGGCAACGTTTTTTGTAAGCCTGATTAAGATATCCGCATAGACTTCCACTCATTGTGTAACCTGCCACCAGCTGTTTACTCGACAGAAAACGAGAGTTGTACACGCAATCGTGTCACAGGTGCCACCAGGTATGACACGGTGTGGATGCAACACAGACTGCGCAACACCATGTATATGTAGACATACCCAACGTGTAAAGTCAACAGAATACTTCCATCCTCACATTCATTCCTTCAGCAGTGTTGACTGCTGGTTCCAATACGAGACATTTGCCACAAATCCGCAGCTTCGAAAATGTCACACCAGGCTGTAATACTCCACTTTTTTTCTTAGCGAATTTTTTTTTTTTTTTTTTTTTCGGAGATGAGAAACCTGTTGTATGTGTTCTATGTCTGCAAGTATAAAACTCCATACAAGAACAATGTTACGCCTGATTTCAAGAATCAGAGAAATCAATACAGCTTTGTTGTTGTAGCCTCATAGCTATTTGCTCAGATAGATTTTAACTATGACTTCTTTTTTTTTTTTTGCAATGACTTTGACAGGATATGTAGAGGGGTAGAAAATGAGCAGAATTTAGAACAACAAGATCTGAGGAGGAGTCAAGGTCACAATCATTGCATCCAAGGCTCACGAGAGAAGATTGCGGTGTTTTGGCCATGGAACAAGGCAAGATGAGAACTACCGTATAGACTCGCATTGTAGCCACACACAGGCTTCACATGAAACAGCTTAAAATGTGTCTTCTTCAGGTGTTGCGACCATCCATACCACTAATATTTAGCGAGAAAGTAGGTTAGTGATTGTTTGTTAGTCTTGTAATGTGCTGAGTACAACTAACGAACAAAAGAACACACCAGAGACAAGGATAAGAGAGCACTCTGTTGTTCTAGTCCAGTATATCCTTTTGTGGTTGTTAGTTGTACTCAACACATTATAAGTTACAATAGAATGATGCTTGAGAATCACAAACAATAAATAAAATGACGATGCTTAAAATATGTTGCTTGCAAATTAATTTAAGGCGCTTATGATTAGACCAAGGCTACAAGATTGGTTATTATGCCAGATATATGTCCAAAAGAAATATGAGAAAATGGACATCTAAATTGTTGCTGATAACATCCACATGCAGTAATGCAGAGGGTTCTCTACTTTTGCTGTTTTGACAATCTATGCATTAAATGTTGGGTAACATTTTTTAACACCCTAAGTGTCTTACAGATATGCTCCCTTCGGAACATTTAATTTCACTCCCACGCCTGAAATATATTTCAGAGATGAGGCATTGATTGAGTCCAAATTTGCTGATGTAACAAAGCCCAACCAAAAATACAAAATTATTGCTCTGTTCTTAGAAATGTGTTTTCACTGATGATAAAGGTACATTATAAAAATTAATTTTATTTTTATAATAAAAGAAATGAAGGAAATAAAGAAAAAATAATTAGGGAAATTATTTTTTCAGGTTTTACCAATGTGCGGGTTGTACGAACTCCACTGTCAACTGCAAAGTTAATCTTAGAAGGTAAATAGTACCACCTCTCTATGGGCAAGCAATGAACACAGCTTTGCCATTTTTAGCCATGACCATGGTTGTGTGTCAGTACATTTTGTATTTAACAAGTGTTGTCAATTTCAAGCATCCTTCTTAACAATATCTTCTGCCCAGCACTTGTAGGCTTCATTCTGAGCAAAAACATGTTAACTTTAAAAAAACTTTCAACACAAAAAAAGAATTAAAAAAAAAACTTCACCTTTTTACTTATGCAAAAAAAAAAAAAAAGAAGGTACAGATAATTTACAAGTCTATATGGTGCATTGAAGTGTGCAGCAAGAACAAATTAGTGGCACCTCTGAACTTTATTTTCCTGTCTATGCAGGATGTACCAATTAGCTCAGTAACGCATACCGTTTCACAATCAATCATATTCATGTGCAAAAGGTTGCTTGCTCATTTTGGCTTGAAGAGCAAGTGCAGCTAATGAGATCCTCAGAATATGCTAATCAAGCTTTCAGGGAAGAATTTTCAGCAAGCCAGATTAAAGTTCACATATGTGATCTGATGCTATGCTATGAATAAGCTGTACCACTTGCGACGTTGTCGCAGCTGTTCCGTAGGACGACACAAATGGTTTGTTTGCTGCGAGATCGAACTAGAGCAAAAAAAAAATGGGAATGGCATAGCTGTCGAAAGAGTCCCCGGAGTCATTTCATGCCACAGTGAAGCAGAGTGAAAGCTACGTGATTGAGACAAAATCGCACACATGTGCATTCGCGTCGCTGTTTCATCATCATTTGCTGTTTTTTGTTTTGTTTTTGTCACCGTTTTGCTCAAACATTATTACCCGACACACTGCAAGTGTCCATCCCAGCCTTCGCATGGCCTAATTCTGCACCGGAACACTATCATCCGTCGCAGTGCGGCACTAGACATCAATGAAGGCAATTGACCTCCAAACTTTTCACGAGCTCTGACACTTATTTTTCAGCTTCAATAGTAACATGTACCAGTTCCTACAATGGCCACATTGAGGGTACTGTGCTTTTATGATGAACATTTGCACACAGCTAGTCTTGCTAACATGGGAATAGTGCAATAAGCAAACCCCAAATGCATCTGTATGACCTCTTTGCTCCCTGATAACTTGACCTAATATCACATGTTAAGATAGTACTGCAAGAAAACTGCGCTCACAGGACAAAATGTTGGTGCTTAGAGGTCTTTTTCAATACTGTCTATAGACAAATTGGTTGTTGGTAAACAAACAAGTATATTGAAGGCAAGAAGGGCCATTTTGAACAATAATGTTTGCGAAGTAACTGTTTCAAACTAGGCCACTTGTATTAACCTTGCCTTTAGTAAAAAATCTGAGTCCTATATATGATTCTCCCCCCTCTCGGAAAGCACGTGGTGACAGTGTTACCCTATCCTCCTTATGATGTCATTCTCTGCAGTTGGTCTATACACGTTAGGAATAAAAAAATTTAATTCAGGGGTTTTGTGAGCTAAAACCACGATCTGATTATTAGGCACGCTGTAATGAGGGGACTCCAGATTAACTTTGACTACCTGGGGTTCTTTAATGTGCACTTTAATCTAAGTAAACAGTGTTCTTGCATTTTTGTTCCCATCGAAATGCCGCCGCCACGGCCAGGATCGAACCCACAATCTCGTAACCGCTCAGCAGTGCGATGCCATAGCCACTAATCTATCGTGGCGGGACACATTAGGAATAGAGTGCTGCAACATACCTTGCTGCCACTGCCTCTGCTCTCATACATCCATCCCTTGTACAGGAACAGTCCTTTGAGGGCGTATCTCTGTGCAAGGCTCCAGAGAACCCAGAGCACCAAGCTGGTCACTCCACTGGCCGCCAACCGCGGAAGAAGGGCCGTCGATGCACCGGCCGCTGTCTTCTGGCTGGATATGACCGATGCCAGCCGCACTGTGAACCCACCGTCACGTTCGAGCAGAGAGAAGCCCGTCACGATGGAGAGCAAGAGGTACAGGCTCCGGTAGGAGGACGGGTACACGCCATTGTAGAGGTTGGTCAGGAAGCGAGCCACACGCTTCTTCCACGAGCGTAAGCCACTCTGCCACACGAGCAACAGCACTTCACGGTCATAGTTGATGTTGACACCTTCATGGGTGACTGTGAAACTGAAGGCCACAGCCTGATGTGCCTCCGCCATGGTGGCTGTGGACCTCCTCCTGGAATCGGGCAGTGTGTGCGGAAGTCGGGCTGAGCACTGAACTAGTATGTGAAAACTTTGCCAACAGCATGATAAATGATGACCCATTTGCAAAAGTATATTGCCAGATGACCAAGTAAAGCTTCATAAAATTCAAAGGTCCACAGAGTCCACTTGACTTCCGAATGCATGTAGGCCCTACAGAATCGACATGGAATGCAATTAAGTGTACTGATTGGCTGAGGAATGACCCGATTGGCTGTCAGAAAAGAAGTTTCTGTGGTTGATGTGCACCTGGCGAGTCAAAATTAAGTTTTGAGCGAGTAATAGAGCACGTCATTTCTTAAAGCTTTGGGGCACATAAGTGCACCCACTGCACATAACATGGTAAATGGCACACTTACGCGGCAGAGGTGGTGTCCAGCTTAATTCTTTCATGACCCTTGTGAACTTGCGAATTTAGATACATCTCATCAGGTATTGAATAAAAAAGCCTGCTGGGACATTATCCTGCAGTGCTCAAAGCAATTACAAAATCAATGTCCTTACCAGTAAAATCTTAACAGTGTTACATATTCAAACCTCTTTCCTCTCGAAATTTTTACTCATAGTTTATTATTTTAACTAAGCTATTGCATTTGCGGTCAAAGATTGTAATCCATGAATAAATGACATTAAATAGGTGAAATGCATAAATGAAAGAATGAATTGATAATTTCTGAGCAGGAACGAAAATTAACTCAAATATAAGCATAGCAGCTAGGCTGTTGCTCATTGTGCAACATAGCTTATCAAAAAGGAAATGCTGCAACTATGCAAGGAAGACGCATAACAATTAACTTTGCATGCATATATGCACAATGAGAGATGGAATACATGGGTACAATACCTGAACCGGGTTACCATACTACGCCCTTGATTTTAGACAGTGAAAATGATATGCTGAGTCGCTACATAACGAAACCAAAACTGCACGTAACCACAAGCACAGCAGACAATGAATCAATGGGCACTTCCAGAATCACGCGAACCGCTCCACCAAAAGTCCCACAGGGCACGTATTCCGTCGCTTCTCCAGCAAATCAACGCAGCTCGAAACGAATTGCCGAGGTGGCGTACGAAAACTTTCAGCTTCGCGCCCATGGGAAAGAGTGACCACACGTGGCGCAGCAACCAGCGTCAGAGCACGACGTCACCGCGCAACCTCCCGTAGATCGCGAAGCGCAGCCGACTGTTCCATGGGAATGTGTCCAGCGAACCGAAAAACAAGGGAGCAGGAAACCTTTGGCGTTCTCACCATTAATATTCGAGCCGCCGCCCGGCAGTTATAGCTACCTCATCACATACTTCTTTCCTCATATACTGGGCACGCGTCCTGCCAAACAGAGCTCCGACGTACTTCTAGCTACTCCAGCCTCGATTGCGAGGTGATGGTACTTCGGAACATTGACACGTATTTTGGCATCCGATGAGCGCCGACAAAATGCACACAAGTATACAGCCCGTTACACAAAGTAACGAAAGAAAAGGAAAACAGAGGAGTGATGACCCAACGCACCTTTGGCTCCCCGAAGCGCCAGGAAGCGATCGCTCGACAGGTACAAGGGAGGCTAGTTGAGGCGGCGACGCAAGCCAAGGGTACGCGACCAGAGAAGTAAAAAGGCAATGAGTGGCCTTGCACCGCGCACGCGGAGGAGGGAACCCACCGACGGGTTTTCCTCGCGGAGACCCAAGTAAACAAAAGAAGAGCGAAAAAAAAAAGGAGACCCGAGGGCGAGCGGGCGACCTACTCCCCTCTCCCGACGATTGCGCCCGCGATAGTAGAGCGGCCGTGCTTACGTCCACTGCTTACGTCGTTAAACGCCCTGCGCGCTGCCCCTCGATTCGCGAAGGGGCAAGTCAAGGTGTAGAGGCGCACGAGAGGCCACAGCAACAATGCAACGTCGAGGTGACGGTCGTTTTGACGAGAGCCAGCCCGCGCCGTCTCGCAGGTTGTTATTAGACGTGCGCGCTTCGGCTGACGACACGATCTGCGCGGCGTTCTGCGTTCAGTAATTGATCTGTTTGCCCGACGACTACGCGTCCGTTTCTTCGAAACGAACTTTGGACCGCGGTGAAGAAACTAAACGCTTCGCTGGGAAAGGAGACGGGGCTGCGGCGCGAAAAACGCGGAGGCCAGACATACCAACGTGATTCTCGGGAGAAGCTCTGCGGCGGAGCCCAACCTACCGGAGTCGGAGGCACAGCTGCGTGCAGAGGGGGTGGTGTAGTAGCGCGTGCCTCGAAGACTCTGTTGGAACGTCGTCAAGACGCCGGTCGACACTGGACCAGCACCACCGCGCCCGCTGATTTGAAGGAGCCTGGGCGCGGGATGCGCAGCTGTCCGAGCACGCCGCTGCGCCACATGCACCGCTCCGCCAACGCACGCTAGAGAGGTTGGCTACAGCTCGTCTCGACGACGGCACAAAACAAACACAGCGGCGGCACCCGGAAATAAGCGCACATGCGTCGCTCGCTCGCCTGCCAGCGTCGACGCCGACGACGCTATGGGGCGCCACAACACCAGTCACCTATGCGACGATTGTCACGGCGGGACCTCTAGATAAAACTGGCTTGCTGCGCTGGATTGACAGCTTTCGCATTTCACAATCATCATTCGCGCTTCGTTCCGATAGCTAAATTAGCTAAATAAAAGGAGCTCTCGCTGCCGCCCGCAGCCATTCAGCCGATGTATGGGCGGGAACTTTAAATCGGGACCAGTATTTTTATTTATTGCATATCCAATTGGGTAGCTTGATTGTTCTAATTGGGTCGCTTTAATCCGCCTAGTTAGAGTGAATCTTAATATTATATGTGCAGTGCACACAATAAAAGGTTCCGAGTCTCCTCTCTCGGCTGCTTGCGGTGAACTAGCTGTCAACATCTCCAGGACTTGAGAGAAGGTGCTTTAGAAGTGCCTAGTTCTGCATATCGATACAACGCCGCTGCCCTTATAAGTCCCCTACAGCCTCGTATCTGACCCGGAACCTCCAAGATAAGAACACAAAAGATGAAGTGTCTGGACTCGGGGCACATCCTGGACCCTCGCTATCTAATCTATATAAATGACGTTTTCAGCACGACATAAGTGCACACAAGTTTTTCTTTCTCTCCAGGACGTCTCACACGGATGCGCGCTTTGCAGTGAGCATCGTTTATCGTGAACTTCACGTGGGCATTCAAGCAAAGCGAAAATTGGGGCTCAAAGATCAAGTAGTTATGACCGAAGGCATGCGTCTTCATGCCCTGTGTACAGGAGCCCTATAGGTATATCATGGATGAGAAATGCCTTCGTCAACATCACACTTTACACAAGATTTCTTCAACTGTTGCAATGACAAGCAATGGCATGTAATTCACTGCAAGAAATAACACTAGATCGATCTTGGCTACCAGACTTATCAGCATTTATGCTGTCAGCTAAAGCTATTTCAGTAGCATTGCCACGAGTTTCGCTTATCAATCTACGGTCTCCCACGTACCATATTTACTCGATTATAATGCGCACCTTTTTTTTTCTTGTGGAAAGATTCATTAAAACAGAATGTGCACATTAGAATCGAGCATGAAATTATAACTGCTACAAGTGGCGCCCAAATCCCACTTTTTTAATATGGAAAGCCACGCTTTGCTGCATTTCATGTGAGGAGAGAACCTGCGAGCACCAAAGTTAATCGTCGGATACCACCTGTAGCTGGTGTCCTAATTGCACCTACAGTGACTTCAGTTTATTTTTTCGAGCCAGGACAATTAAATCACTACTTCTTTCTTTTACCATGAAAATCCAATGCTACGAACTATGAGTACGCAATAGTACTGGATCTTGCATATATTACTGAACTATGAAAACTGGGGTGCTTGTTAGAATTTAGGGCATTGCAGTTTTCACTTTCAACCATGAAAAGGTGGGTGCATATTACAAGTGAGTAAATACATAATTTTTTTATCTGCATCTAAAAGAATCACAGTCACATAGTTACAAACCTACAAACGGCATGTTTATTTGCACTTTCAATAATGGCCTTCGCTGTAGGCAGCCCCAAGAGACGCACCAACGGGAAGTGGCATGAAGACCACCGCAGAACCATCTTCAAACTTCATCAGAAAAAAAAAAAAAATGGAACAGTCCCAAAGGCCTCTTTTTCAATAGCCGTAACGATCCTGAAATGAAACGGGTGCAAGGTCTTCAGCGATACGCACAATTCACGACACAGTGCCCCATGCTCGACCCTTCCCATTTGAAGCAAGTTCAAGGAAGGCTCTCCTTACCGTGAGCACGGTTCACTTTCTCTGTTAGCGAAGTGCAGAGAAAAAGTGAGAGAAACAAGGCAGGCTTGTTAGTGATTCGTGGGCAGGGAAAGCAAACAAGTGCAACTACATGGAACACTGCACATAACAGTGTTCATATAACAGCACTAAAGACGAGTACAAAAAGAACACATAGGACACCACGGGCGCATGTGTTATTTTCGTCCTCCCCCTTATTGCTGTTAGAAGAACGCCGTCAAGATGAACCAACTCAGGCCAAATTAAGGTATTGTTACTGCACACCAAGACACCGCAAAGCAAGAAATGAGTTAGAGAAAATTTCACTGTTTGAGGCAGACAAGTGCTCCGGTCACAAAGTTTCCTACAAAGCTCACTAGAGGGAACCCTGGAGCTGCAACTGTTCTGCTACACTGCAAATGATGGATACTACATGGATTTGTCTAATCTATGTGCTTGTGGCTTCAGACATTCTTGTGATGTCATTTACTGCACTTCATCTTTTTAAATTTCTGGGCAATCGTACTTCAATGCACAAAGTTTTCGCACACAAGGGCAGTCATTGCATACTGTTGCAATTAAAATGCAGCATTTTGTTGAAAATCATCAATTTGCAAAGTCCCAAAATTGGTTGATACCATAAGGACGACCATAAGGACATAAGGAAATCCATGCACGACTCATAAATCTAATGCTAGCTGAATCGCCACACTCCCATAAACAACTATACCAGTTTCATAATTGTAGAGCTAGCATTTCTGTGAGGCAATCTGCCCAACTAGAATAGTGGCATAGCCATTTTTACAAACAGCACCTACAAGCACAGTTTGCTTGCATAACACCACGTAAAAAGTAGACGTGGCTCTCTGGCACTTCGTCCAGAATTCAGGCACTGATTTACTTATTTTGTTCTCACCAATTCATTGGATATAGTTGTTTATGAATGGTTTATATTTTCCAACTGATCGCTTATTGTTTTTTATAGAGGTCGTTTTTTGTCTCCCCCACTGTATGACATTGTTTTGTTCCTCTATTAGATACCAGCTGCCTTAGCATCTACAGATGCAGTCGGCAGCTCATACTGTAAATAAATAAATAAAGATATAATGAAACCATGCGCAAGAGACAAGCCCCAGTTTGTGCAGTTAGCTCTTCATTTGAACATTGACTGGTGCAGCCATTAGTTGGGCAAATGCGCAGTTCATAGAAGCACACTAACAAATTGGGAAACAAATCTGTAGCGCCAGAGGAGTTACCTCTAGTAATTATTGTAGGAAATGCTATGGATCCCACTAGATAGCACCTATAAACTCAATACCCTCCATACTTTTCCTCACCTAACATTATACAGTCTCCCACTCGCAATACTGCTAGTGTAAAGTTTTTACAGCTGGACCGCACTCAGAGAACCCCAGGTCCTTTCAAATCATCCCTGGACTATTATAACTGCCAATTCCTGTGTGTGTGTTCATGTTAAGCCGCTGACATGCTTGCCCAGATAACCTAATCACCAGGCTAGGTAGGACCTGCCATGAGGACCTCTGTGAACAAAGAACCTTTCTTGTTCCTTGTCTGTGAAGGTGCCTTGTTAACGAGAATATTTGTTAGTGTGAATGACAAGGTAGTTTTGAAAAAGAGGGCATGCAAGGGCAGATAAGCGTACAAAGAGAAACAGTCACACACCAGCAGTCAAAGTCTAATAGTTATCACACATACTTAGTAGTGACCAAACTGCCATTAGTGCAAGATTTAAATGCAGCCTCATTAATATTGTCCACAAACCTTTCTGCTTGGTTTTCTTCACCAGTAAAATCAAAAATGTTTATTTGAAATTTTTTGGTCACTGCTGAGAGTGTAAATCGGGAGTCCACATGGTGTATGCTGTCTCACAATTTCATAACACTTTTGACTGAGCTTAGCATACCTCCCATCATCCCTGAATTCCTTAATTCATAAATTACACCATACTACCAGAAAAAAAATGTCATACTTTTTTACATTTTACAGACAATGCCTGCCTCTATTGAAAAGTTTCAACACAGTAGAATCAACAGTACAAAATTTCTGTCACCTATATTATGCACATTTTGTGACTGAAACGTTATGTTGTGGACGGAACAATACCAAGCCATCATACACATGCACACAAAAGAAAATAACAATGAAATTGATATTGGTACAATTAGGATGCGCTCTTTATTACCACACAAAGACAACAGAATGACGCCAAGGAAAGCTTACAGGAAGTTAACCTTTACATAAGAAACTTAACTTTCTATAAATTAGTACAGAAGCACACAAATTTATAAGTGTGCTCATACCCATAGTAATGGGAAAGGAGATGAAGGAGAGAAAATAAAAGTGAACCTGAACGTAACATGCACCTGATCAGAACAAAATGAGATGCGCAGAATTTACCTTCACAGAAGGGAAACGTTTTGCTTTAAACGTTCTTCCATAATGAAAGTATCGCGTTGCTGTCGCCATTTGTGCTTCACTGGCCACAGATAGCAAGCTCACAAGGCAGTTTTCTCGAGCAATCACCTATAGAGATACTACTATCACTTTCACGATATTTGACATGACTCCGCATTGGAGTTGTCGAAATATGTGGCCAAGAGCGTTCCTGGCACTCTGCGCAGACAGTGAGCTTGGCACCGCGCCAGAAACGCCGGTGGCCGTATACGCCGACACATCTGATGCCAAGTCGTGCGAAATCTCGCAATCGTGATCATGGTCGATTACGAAATGAACCTGCAGTGACCTTCAAGAAAACGCGTCCTGCTGCCACCTCGTGATGGCGATGATGCTGCGTCTGATGGCTTTAACGGTAGGCTTTTGTCCACACCACGAATGCAGTTTTGGTTTCGTATCAGATTGTAATGCGTACGCAATTCTTGGACCCATTTTTCACGAAAAGAGGTACGCATTAGATTCATGTCAGTACGGCAATTCTCCTTTGTCACAAATATAAAGATAAATTTAAGGCTCCTGGTTTTTAAAGAATGCTAATGAGAAACAATAAATCAGTTTACACTTACACTGACCTTTCTTTCAAAACATCAAAATACTATTTTCATTATTTCGTAGTAAGAAGTTGATTACTGGAAGAGGAAATGAACGCAAAACTACTTGAACTTCTTTAAATTTTGCACTTAAAACCCAAGCACTGGTACTTCACTGCATTTCTTTCATATTCAGGCCATTGTGGCGAATTGAAAATTCAAAAAAACTTGCCAAGTTCAGTTTCTGGCTCCTGTACAAGATGATAAAGTCTATTTTTAACTAAAAAAAATTAACTATGCCACAGCAGATGCCATCAAAATCCATGACGTCATAGCAAGCTAGTGTGGAAACTTGAAGGCAGTGTCACTATCAGTCTTTCACTTCTACTTGTTGTTGGTTTACCATTCCTATTCTCAACACACCACGAGCCGCGTTTCCTTTTTTTTTTTTTTTAGGTATTGTAGAAAGTGTAATTTGCTAAGAAGCTTGACTCAATACTGAAAAACACGCCCACATGGTTGTTTACTCATGCAACCCTGGCCATTATCTCCATTAACAGCACAGAAGTGACTTTGCGTACGCACTGTCGAACATTGCTCGAAACTGTGCTATACTGTCGCTGACCGATAACACAGACTCGGTGGAGACCGCCCAAAGGTCTGAATAATGGGAAGTCGAAAGTAACGGATTCGCTTCATTCCCCAAGTGGGAAAAAAAAAAAATAATAGTAATAATCTTGCCAAACGCATTGCTGCACGTACATATACTTGCATGCGACCTGGTCAGTCTATATTTCAGCCATCGTCATGCTGTTGCTGTGAATAAACGAAAAGTATGGTCAATGCATGCACCAAATCTCCAACCCTTGGCGACCAAAACTGACCATGCTCTGCTAGCCAAGTGACTGCAGGTTTCTTTACAACTGTCACTGTCCAGCTTCATCCCTGCCCTCATTGGCGCTCATATCAAAGGTGCCATACGAGGCTGCTTGATGATTCTGAGCAGTAAAAATTTTCAACAGCAGACAAGTTATCTAACCCATCTAACCATTTAGCATGTAAACGAACAAATGCTGGACCCACGGGACCCAGACAAAATGATGACACCAACGACGTGAAAAACACACAAATGGATGCAGCAGATTATCCACTGAAGAATAATTGGATGCAAAAATGAAACCAGACTTCAATGGTGAGAGCAAGAGTCATCACCACTGAATAGCAGCAGAAATAAAGTTAGGTTGGCGATCATGACATGCCATGACATGCCATTTTCATACGAAAGTTCACTCAAGAGATTAGTTAATTTACATGCTAAGCTAGCAGCAACAGTCAGGTCACATATTATTAGCATTCAGGAGACTTGTATGTGTCGCAGTATGAACTGGCCAAGTGGTTATTTGAAGCGTGGGCCTCTGCCCCTTTGGCAACTGTTGCAAAGTCGTTCAAGCAA
The DNA here is from genome assembly GCF_013339745.2 of Dermacentor silvarum. Lineage (NCBI taxonomy): Eukaryota > Metazoa > Arthropoda > Arachnida > Ixodida > Ixodidae > Dermacentor > Dermacentor silvarum. The sequence goes on along the minus strand of NC_051162.1, from coordinate 130,714,136 downwards.
CACGTAATATCAAATGTAATGTACCTTATGGAGGACAACATGTTGTTGTTGGCCTATAGACCCCATTAAAGAGCCATCTGACAGCAACAACAGAAATCAAGTTTGAAAAAATTTCGATTCTGTGAAAGTAGATTCTGTAGGTTTCATTTCCTTCCAAGTGAAAAATTGGTAAGCCATGCTTATTTCTTTAAACTCGACTGTGCATCGGATTTGGGTGCACATTATTTTCTAAATTCAAACCAACAAAAATATTACATCACAGATGCATGCTAACTTGACAAATGATACATGAAATCCAGCGAAGCTGTAAAAGCAAGTGCTCACACCCTTCGGAAGTACTAGGGGGTCTGTTTGCTGGCTCACAGCCTCTCTCGGAACACAGCACGCAGGCTGCATCGCAACACTACCCCTTCAGCTTTCGCTGTCGCAGCCGTACAAACTCCTAACCGACCTTCAACCAGGATCCAGTAAACACAATGTGAAAACAAGACTTGTGGATAACTGGCTGAAAAAAATTAGTAAGTAGGTTGTTGTCTATTCGAGTGCTTTATAAGCAAGGCAACATTTAATTTTATAATCATTGGTGAACACGTTCCAAAGCAAACATTCAGAACTCTGGCTGTTCTTTCATCAACATTTGGTACCAACCACGCGATAGCACGCCGGCCTTCATCGCCGCTAAAACAGCTGTGGAACTCTCTTTAACAGCTTCGCTGTAAAACTGGGTGTGCATTAGATTTGGAGCTAACAACAGTAATGCCTTTCTGAAGCATGCGAAGAAAACACACCTGCATCTGTCACTTTGCAGCGTACTTACCTGCAGAGAGCTCATGACACCATTTGCAAGCGAGGAAAGTCGTGAAGCCACCTTAGTGACTCCGTCCCGGACTCCTTCTCGAATCTCATACAGGTTCGGTCCCGACAGGCTGCTGCTGGAATGCGACATGTTGCTCGAACCTGGCCCACCACCAAAGTAGTCGGCACTCGAGATGGACGACGAGCCTTCGAAGCGTGCCAGCTGGGCCCTCTTCTCAAACTACAAACGCAGGGAACAAGGACAAAGAGAAGGAAATGCTCTCAGCGCATCAATGCATAAACATTGTAGTTCACAGCAATGATTTGTGAGTACACTTTAACCCTTTGAGGGTTTTTGGCGCACATGTACGGCGCCGATCTTATGTTTGATATTTCACGCATATTCGACACCACTGGTTGTTCAGAGGTACTGCCATCTCTATGGAATCGCCCAAAGTCATTTGAAATTGCGCTTCTGCTCACCGGTGTGCACAACTCAACTTGTTTACTTTCAAGAACTCAATCACGTGCTCGCACGTGCATCGTCTGCTACCTCCAAGGCGCGCGTGGAGGAGATGCTATTGTTTTTACAGCCGCCACTATTGCATTGCCGGTATCCTGGCGTGGCGAAAGTTCAGAGATACTAATCAGTTTATATTTTCTTTGCCTTCATTCGCATTTCCCTTTCGGTTGCGGTTCATGTATTCCCGTACGCTGAGGTGCGCACATTTGAGACTTCGGTATGGCCGCTCACAGTGCCTCTTCTCACGGCGACTGCTCAAGCGTTTCTTCTTCTGATGACATGGGTTTTCGTGACAACAAATTGATAGCCATAAATTCTGCTAGATATTTTTCTTGATCTCTTACTGTATAGCATATTTGAGTGTATACGGTTGGTAAGAGTAAAGTGTTTTTGAGACAAAATATTGCTTGCAAGAAATATTAGCTGTATTCAGAAGTTTTCAATCATTTCTTACAACTGGAAACTGCAATAAAAAAATCTGAACACGGAGGCACAGCCTTTAAAGCAATTCGACCCTCAAAGGGTTAGAGGGACACTAAAGAGAAATGCTAAGTCAGCTCAGATTGATGAAGTATGTGAGCTCGCTCTACGTCTCCTGGCGCGGCGTCGGTAAATCGCCCCAAAAGAGGGCTTCACGACGTGGCGCGACGGCGTGCGGCGATAGACCCACCGCAGGTTCAAGCACCGAGCCTAAAGGCCTGGCCAGCTATTGCCGTACGTATAGAGCTCCCTCCCATGAATACGACACGTCCAGGACAGTTAATGCATTTATCGATTAAAACACTACGCCAGTAAACACAAAACTGCGCTCTAAAGCACAGAGCACGCCGCGTCGAACAATGGTTCGCGCATGCGGGCCGAGATGCGTTTGCAAGACACTACCTAGTGCTTTTCCGCCACCGACTCTGGTCAGCGACGGTTCGGACACGCAGAATGTGACGCACCGAGTGTCTGCGACTACCGCAAGGGCGGAACGCAGAGCCACTCAGCAAGCCACACTCACGCAGGCTGGCAAAGCACGTGACCGTCCCAAGGCCGGGGCATTGGGGACACGAATAGATGGTCACTCACGTACCTTGCTGCTTGCCTCTCGTGACAGGCGCTCGTCCTTCCTGCTGCTCGACCCCCGCGCGCCGCGATAACGCTGCCTTGTAAGGGCTTCTTCCCTACGTCACGCCCCCACGACCCAATCGGAGGGCTGCGTAGCACGACACCCCGGGACGCGGCCGCGGCGCTTGGGAAAACAGCGCGGAGTCGAGGGACATGCATTCGGGGGTCTCCTCACACTAGCGAATGAGCCCGGAGCCGAAGGCACAGCAACGACTGTGCCCGGCAGACCGCAGGAACCCCCACATCCCCACAAGTATTATGTCAAAACTATTTTTGTTGATTTCTCTGTAACAGTTTGCTTATTCAAAAAGATAACGAAGGTCAAAGTTTTTTTAATTTCTTGCAATAACGTCAGCGCCGGTGTGTCAATGCGACATTATGGATTTCGAATTATTTTCTCGTACCTGGAATGTTGGGGCTCAGTAAAATTTCTAGAAACGCGATAAGTCTTTGGCTCTTGTAGAACAAAATGTAGTCCATCTTTACAGTTAACAATTATAACTAGGCCTGAGCTGGTGCTGTCGAAATCCATGGCGTCATGGAAAGTTTGTGCGAGAACTTCAAGGCATAGTTGGCATTAGTTTTTGCTCCCACGACAAGAGTGGCATGCTTGTTATGTTGGAATGGTAATTTACTCACACAGCTAGAATCACTGTTCTCTTTAGTGTCCTTTAACGTAATTAAGGTCTGCAAAGGTGGCAAGTGGCTCACGATAGCTCAGCTTGTTCACCTGCATGACACAGCGCAGTGCACAAGCATACACAGGGTTATAATGATTAATCTGTCATCATCATCAGCAGCAGCATAAGAATGTTTTATGTCCACTATGGGACAAAGGCCTTGTCAAGACGTCTGTTTATCATCTTTATGATGCTTTCTCATTACAGCTTTCATACAGGATCGTATTGCAACTTACTGTTCTATGTGTAAATGTGACTGTATTCACTGTATATTTTATTTCTCCTAATTCTACTTCGAGTCAATCTTTTATGGACATATATTTATTTTGTGTTTATAAGCATATCGACCTGTCTATCAGGTTTTCCTTACTGTGTGTCCTCTACATTACAGAAATATTGGGTTATAGTGTGTCCTCTACAAAAAAGACAGAGAGTGCAACATCGCTGTTTGCACACCTGGGTCCTTTGCTACTAAGGCTAGCTTTCTTGCAAGCTTAGACGTTTAGTGGCTAAGTGTGCTTTACAGGCAAAATTTTGCTAGCAGCACGAAATCATCACAAAATTGAGCACAACATCGGCCCGATATTCTAAGATTTAATAGAAACAAATGCTAAGAACCGTGTTTGCTCCTGCACAGCCAGAAATATATTCAATTTGATTCGAATATTCATATGCAACCGAATATACAAACATTTTATGATTGCATACAAATATTAAAAGTATAATATTCGATAATACTCAAAACTTTTCGAATATTCACACAGCCCTACCTGATACCTTTGAGCCTCGCTATAACAGGACCGCATCTGACACAAAAATATCTTAGTTATATCCTATATTCATTATAGGCATATATTCGTTACATGCTGATATCGGTGAGAAACATTCTATATTTACTTCATTATATTCATGCTCACTATATCAAGGCTCAACTGTATTGTGTCAAATTTGCTGTATGGCAAAAATTAACCATATACAGTGGAATCTCGATATGAATCTCTCTGGATGCCGCAAAAATTCATATCACCCGAAATTTGTATCACCCAAAAACATTTTTTAATTAGGGAAATTAGGGGGGACAAGGCAAAATTTCAACTCAAAATTGCTAAAAATTCCAGATTCTAAAAATTTTATTTTCCTGAAATTCTAAGACCTTCTTTTATCTCATGGCAAAATATTTGGAAGAACTATGTTGCAGAATTTGAAAAAATTGAACTTTAGTATGTTGTCTTCAAAATCTGGAAGAAAATCGGGCTTTGGGAGGTGCTATTGCACCGCTGATCAAGCAAGCGTGGCTTTCTGTTGACACAGCACAGACCATCTTGGTATCGCCGTAAACATGAGGGATCAGAAATTCAGATAGCCGCAGCTCTGTATATTTCTCCACGCAGAAATAAAAGTCAAAAAGAGCACAGAAAGGGAAAACTAGCTTCACGATTCGTTACGGCAGTCATGTGGCTCACAGGGAGCGCTCTTATTGGGTAACGATAATTTTAATTACTGGCACGCTTGTTTCGCGCACAGTTTGGCTGCAGCGAGCTGCGCACTCCGCGTCTTCCGAGGCCAACATTTCAAGATCTGTCTGGTTATCTTGAGTTCCTTCCGTTCCTGCGGCCTCTGCCTGATGGTGATAAGGACATGATTTGCACAAGATAAAGGACTGTGTTTTCTTTGAGGCAGCAAAGCTACTTCGTATTGTGCTATCTGATGGGTCCAAAGGTAGAGAAGTTTTGAATTGTCATTGGGCGCAGAAGACAACGGAATGTGCGGCATGGTTATGAAATACAGAGATAAGGCTACCCATGGAAGTGAATGCAGCTGATCTTGCTGGCACTGCAAGACTGGGTTGCGTGTAATCGCCGGCTCCAGGTAAAGTTGCAAGGTTTTTGAAGATGGCTGACAAGTTATGTGATATTGCACAAAGCAAAAGTGTCTTGCTTTCATTAGGGGGCCGGAGGGGACGCACGGCGATGGAGTCAAGGTAGAGTGACGTAAGTCACTCTGGCAACAATAATGCGACTGGTGAATAGGCGTGGTTACTCTGCCGGCCTGACAACAGCCAGTGTCAGGTGCTACTAGCGAGGTGGGGCCTCCTCACCAGTTCCACGGGGTATCGCGCATCGGCGCATCATCCACCGCACAGTGCAAAAAGCAGTTCACAAAATTCAAAATTTAGCATGCTGTAAGCTAATGAATTTGGACCAAGACTTTTGGAAAATTCGTATCATTCTGAAATTCGTATCGGAAGTCATCATATCTCTGAGATTCTCTTGTATTGGCACCATCATATTGTTTTCAGAAAATTACAACAAATATGACCTTTACAATGTCTCTAAAATGGTCATCCATGATGAGTGCACTGTCAAAGACCATCCAAACCCTAGCGACACGCGTACTCAGAAGTGCAGACTAATTTATGCAGTTGAAATTAGATAATGAAATGCAGTAGTTGTCAGTGTTAAACATTTCACTGCTGTAAAAAATTGTGCAACTAGCACATAACACACAAGAATCACAAAGAAACCAAACTGCAGCTTCAATTGAAGCTGCAGTTTGGTTTCTTAATGAAGCCATGCCAAATGGTAGACAAATCCATGTAAATTATCTATAGCTCCAAATTCTTTGATAATTCCCACGATGGCTGAATGACTGCAGTGCTAGATTTCCTTCAGGCAATTTTGGTAGGAAATTCTATGCCTGCTATAATGAAAAGCCCTTTGTGCAACTTAGCATGCCATGACAGAAATTAAAAATAGAGCTAGGCCTAGTGAAAAAACAGGTAGTAAGTCACAATAGAATAGAGACTTACATCAGAGTCTGCAGAGCCGTGAAAGAACTGATCAGATGAGATTGCCTTGGCATTGCCAAACTTCTTGCGGGCTTCATCAGTCGCCGGTCCCTGTTGAACCACATGCCGACTGCGGCCAGAACTGTTGGGGTCAACAGGGAAGTCACATTAAGTAACAGGCTACTGCGATTAAAAAGCATATTTGCAGACCAGCCAACCTATGAACCTTAAGATTTCTAAAATTCTCGCTGACAACACTGAGGGGGAGAAGGGAAGGGGGGGGGGGGTATAGCAAGCATTTTTATTTTTAAGTTTGCCATGAGGGCACACCTTGTGTGGGAAACATATGCACTTTGTGATAATTTACCTTTGGTGCAGCAGCAAACTGGAAACAGCACAATATGATAAGCACACACAGTTTTCAAATTTCAGTGACTTTTACAGCGAAATTGGTGTTGCACATTTCACCTGCTTTGGGAACTTCTTGGAATAAACTTGCTCGAAGCAGGTACCACTCCGATGCCCTTTCGCAATCAGAAGACCTTTAAGTGTATGGTTGTAGACCAAGGAGCAAAATGTTTTCGTGAACAGAATTTATTTTTCATAGAACTACAGAATTTATTTTTCATAGAACTTCAAGCACGAATTCGTAAACTTTATGAAAAATTCGGCAGTTGGCAGCTACGCATTTGTCACAATTGAAAAAAAAATATGTGCACAAGCATGACTAAACTCTGTTCGATCATTCATAGTCTCAAGTCAATTAGCCATCGTAAATCAGTAACAACATGCATGGCGTTCCACATAGCTTTTTCGTGCTATGCTCAAACAAAGCACCGTGTGAAAGTGATATGCGGAATGATAAAGCACTTCATTTCATGTCTACACACATATCTTTCATCTAAAGCTGGTCAGGTTCTAAAAATATATTTGGCGTTATACATGCCAAAACCATGAACTGATTATGAGCCACATTGTCACGGGGGACTCCGGATTAATTTTGACCACCCAGGGTTCTCTAAAGTACACTTAAATCTAAGTACAAGAATGTTTTTGCATTTAACCCTAATCGAAATGTGGCTGCTGTGGTAAATATAAAACCTGTGACCTTGAACTCGGCAGTGCAACAGCACAGCCACTAAGCTATTGCGGCGAGTCCTAGTCAGGATTTTTGCTAGGTGAATATGTCAATCCTACAACTGCCACAGATGAACTAAAGTTGCTAGCCAAACAGATAAGTAGTGAAATTCACCAGTTTAATAGCAATTATTGCACAATTCCAAATATTCATTAGTGCTATAAAGTTTGGCCTACAAGAATATTACTTTGTCTCATATTTCACATGCTATAATTGGAAACAGTTGCCACGAAAACGGCTGCTTTATTTTAACATGCTCAACAAGCTCCCCAGCAAGAATTCAAAACTATGTTTGAAAAATGTCATCAAATGCGGCAATGGCACTGCAGTGAAATCTCGATACAACAAACTTCAGGGGACCGCGGCAAATTGTTCCCTATCCTGAAAGGTTGTTACAGTGAAAGCCCCAAAATTAACCCTTCCGCCCATCAACCCAACAGTTCGTCAGTTGTCACCGTATGAGCTATCCCCGAAACCATTGCTGTTGGCTCGTGCTGTTTTGCATAGATTTTGCCACCACGTGCCACCAAAGCCCTGTGTATAGTAAGAGTGGCATGCAAAAGAGACGCCGACGCCAAGAAAACCACCGACAAAGAGGAGGCTCCATGTCGCCTATAAAGCGCAATGTTTCTTTTTTGTTTGGCTGTTTTTCACATTCCTTTCCGTGGACACCACAACTGTTTCACTCGAGGCGGACACCTGAACTATTCCAAAATGCGAACACGTGTATATGACACCATCCGGAAAATGCAACCATGTGGCATCCTCGCAAGTACGGAGGTTACATTTCGCAGCGCACGTAGCTGGTACGGCCGCAGAAAGAAGTGCGAAAGAAAGAAGAGGCGTGCACAGAAAGGAGGAAAAAAGAAGGAAACGCCTTCATTGTTAGGCAACACTCGTCTGGGCGAGAGCATGTGCTCGGAAAACCTGCTATGTGGTCGCCACCGCAATTATATATATATATATATATATATATATATATATATATATATATATATAAAGTCCCCTCCTGCGTTTTTCTCCTCTGTCGCCATCTCGGGTTTTCTGAATCTGAACCCATGCACCGCAGCGTTCGCTTTCGCGCCTTGTCGTCTGCTAGCCTACTGTTCCGGCTGCTGTGAAGGATACATGGAAATCTAAGAATCCCCAGATTTCGTAATATTAACTCGCAGTACTGAGGCGATGTTAACATGACAAGGAAACTGAATAACGATCATTATTCTGGAAAGCTTGGTATTCTGAAGTTCGTATTACTGAAATATTTTTACATTGAAATTGTAAGCAGTTAGCAGGGGATTTCTGAAAAGTTTGTTAATCTGAAAAGTTTGTTAATGTAGTGTTCGCAGTAACGAGGTTTAAAATTAAATTACGGGGTTTTACGTGCCAAAACCACCTTCTGATTATGACGCACGCCGTAGTGGGGACTCCGGTTTAACTTCGACCACCTGGGGTGCTTTAACGTGCACTTATATCTAAGTACACAGGTGTGTTCGGCATTTCACCCCCATCGGAATGCAGCTGCCGTGGCTGGAATTCGATCCCGCAACCTCGTGCTTAGCAGCCCAACACCATAACCACTAAGCAACCACAGCGGGTAGCAACGCGGTTTTACAGTATCCACAGCAAGTTAGTTGTTGTGCAACATGTTTGCAAAAGCTTGTGTACAGTAAAAGTACCTGTTCTTATCAATAAGTAGTTTCAGAATTGCACTCAGTGCCTTACACATGTTAAACACAAGAAAAGCAAGCAATCTGAGGGACTTTACGGTGCAAACATCTCTTGAAGAGTTATTTTAAAGCCCAGGAGCACAAACAAAGAAAACATTAGCAGACAGCTCGCAATATGGTGCTTCGTGCCCAACTTGTCCGATCTAAGGCAATCCATTAGTCCACCTCCCGGCATTTCCCTGGCAACATGTCTCATCAGGTTTATGGACTACGTAATCACGTAAAAGTATCAGAAACTGGGTACACTAGCTGTTCATAACTTGCAATTATGGTGGGCTGAGAGGAAGCGGAAGCCTGTTTTGTTATTTACTGGCGATCAATGATGGTGAAAGCACGGTCGTTGGGACAATTCGCATTGAAACAGGAGCCATTAGTGCCGCCATGTTCGACAACGCTATTTTTTAAACATTGTGTACGTTAAAGCTCGCCAAATAATGCAGATTAACATAGCATGTGTAAGCAGCCGAAACCCAACAGTTCATGGAGCATGTGCAGTTAGGATAACGGTTTCTTGGCACAGACAGACAGACAGAAAAAGAATTTTTATTCAGGTCCAGAGGAACTGCGTTGGGATGAAAGGGGATTCGGTAGCAGTCGCGGGCCGCTCCCACGCAGGGACCAGAAGACCGTGGCCCTCCGCCCTCTCGCAGGCCCTCTGGACAGCCGCCCGTTGAACCGAGAGGTCGCCGCTTTTAAGGGCTTCCTCCCAGTCCTCTTCGTTGTTGAACTCTGTGTCGCGTAGCGCAGGACATTGCCAGAGCATATGAGCTAATGAGCAATACGCCTCTCCGCAGTCTGGACATTGCGGTTCGATGTTGGGTACAGGTCGTGTCAAAAGTTTACGGCATGCACGTTATGCAAAACATCGAACATCAGTCCAGTTTTACCTTACAGCCGTTCAACGATACAATTCTACGCTGGTCATGTACACTTGTACACGCAGCACATTTGAAATCCAGGCTGCACGCCCAGGTTCAGGAAATATTCAGCTCCTTCTCAAATCCTGCATCTCAAACTTTTGACCCTGCCCCTACGAGTGTTTACATTTGCTTGAAAAACGGCATTCTAAACTGCCCACTGTCGCCGTACAAGGCTCACCTTTCGTCTCTGTCTGGAGAAGTGGTGACAGTGTCCCAGGAAGAAAGGGACGACGGGATTGGCCGTGAGGATGGCCCATCATCGAACAGGCTGTCACCGGCGCTGCTGCCGTAGCCACCACCTCGCGAGCCACCTGAAGAGAAGAAGCCTGTGCCACTCAAAAAATCGTGGCTTGATCGGTCTCCGCCAGCGGTCTGTGGCGTCTCTTGCGCAATGGTACGCATGTCTGCAAGTGCTGAGTGCGATACAGCGGCACGGCCGCTACCGCCCAGGCCCATGCCTAGTCGCTCCATCTGCTGTGCCTTGCGAGGATCGACCTGGTTGAAAGGGATTACAATCATTACCACATCATCATCAGCTCACTTAGGTCTACTGCAAGATGAAGGCATCTACTAACACCTCCAATTACCCATACCTTGAATTAGCTAATTTCATACTATGCTTGCGAATTTCCCGATTTCATCCCACCACTTATTCCTCGGCAGTTTACGACTGCTTTTCTCTTCCCTTGATACTGCCATTTTGTTTTTGTAACAGACCACCAATTATCTGCTCTAGACTTTAGATAACCTGCCTCATTTCACTTCTACCTTTTAATCTCACCTAAAATATGATCTACTCAACTTTGATCTCTATATGTACCGTTGCGTTCCTTATGTTGCTATTATTTTTCATTCCATCACCGATTGCCAGTGGTTATCTTTTTCCAGTTTCGTGGTTTCTTCAATCGAAAGGGATGTGGCCTCTATACATTTACGGAGTATTCTAATATAGCTTTCAATGTCACCACTGCTAATTAATGTGGAGTTTCAGCCTTGTTGGTACAGCATCTTTTTCTAGTGCTTAGCGCAGAAACTTGAGCCAAAATGGACAGAAGTCGAGACACATATAAGCGCTTGTGTGTGTCTTGACTTCTGTTCATTTTGTACTAAGTTTCTGTGCTAAACACTATCAAAAGATGCTAATTTAACACACTTTGGTGCATAAGCAGATGTCACTCACCCTGCAACATTGAAAAAATGGCTTTTTTGCACAGCTCAATTGTCTGACGGTTGAGCTAACCACACAATGCAAAGTGAAATAGGGAAAAAAATATTCTCTTAGATCCCCAATCCAGCTAAATAAATATTGTGAGGCCCCTTCTTGAACTGGCAAGTCCCCCTACCAAAATAATTTATGCATGTCACCTTACACATTCATGTAAATTTCACATTCAGTAAAACCTCGTTAATTTGGATTTCATGGGAACGAAAAAAATGTCCAAATTAACCGAATGTTGAATTATCGAGAGTATCAAGAAAACAATAAACAAATGTCAACACTATGTCAAACAAACTATGTAAACACACTTTATTTAATGAATGAATCAGCAAATACTGTTTCTATTTTGCACAAAAGCAGTGCTGAAGCTGCATTTCTCGTCATCTCGTGACTGATGAGCAGTCGCAGTGGGGTGATTCCACGAGTGATCAACACGGGTCCAAAAATTCTTATTTTAGATTTCATTCAATATTTTATATTTTGTGGACATATCACTCGGTAGTACGAAAGTGAACTTGCATTCTTTGAGAAATGGATACTTTAGGAGAAAAAAAATATCGAAATTCTTCAGGTGGCAGGCACCATTTACATGCACCGGGCATTCTCGCAAGTTCACAACAATGTCAAATACAAACTATTACGGCTACAAAAAATGCATTTTCTTGTGTAAAACGTATACGTAAAGAAGAGTCCGCAAGAGTTGTTTGAGGCTTCTGTGCAAAACGGAAGTGTTTTAGAAAAAATGCTTAATTTGCTACACTTTTCGAAAATTGCTATATTTACGAATTTTTATCTACTAAACTAATGAATGTAGCCTTTTAAAATTTGGTGGGCTATGGGACCTTAACCTGTTTAACGATTGTGCTGAATATTGTTGCTGTAGCACAAATTTCCATTTTTACAGTTTGCCTCAAATGTGAGGTATTGACAAAAATGAGCACTATTTAAAAATCAAAATAAAAAAAACCCCATCGTTAATTTTTCTCAAAATTTCGTAAACAGCTGTCCACAGACACTGGAAAAAGAACATTAAACAACATCTTGCATTATTTTGTTTTTAATGACAATATATGTGGTAGAAATGAGAGCTTCGCCGGGATGCAGCAAGGTGCTAAGAAATAGGGACATCGGGGTAAAAAGAACGTCCATTAGCCCCTGACTTGCCTAAACTTGGCCAGGATTGCGCAACAAGGGTAATTTTACCCTTCTGGTCAATACTTATGCATAAAATACCGTTTAGTACAACGCTCATTCTCTTGAATGTGAGTAAAGATACGTCAACAGAGCAACCTTTACATGGCTCGTTTCATTTAACAAGTGTGCGTAGCTTGCAGCGCAGATAATTTCAGATTTAATGGTGAACTCCCTGTACATGAACTCAAGTAACAAAATTTACGGCAGGTAAAATTCTCTAAAAATTTCGTACTCGCCATGGCTCCGTCGGAAACGTCACTATACAGTATAACCTAAGATACGGTGATGGGCGGGGGGGGGGGGGGGGGGGGGGGGGCGATGGTGTTGGTTAGGGTTTATTTAGCTGCCAGATAGTGCCAGCGGTTGCTCTCTTCTACCGCCTCTTTAAAAAGGGGTTGAACAGGTGGAAAGAGGCGTGACACATCCTCTCTCCGAAACTTATGTGTTTTGGGACACATTACCTGTTCCGCACACTCTTAAGGATAATGGTCTACTGTGCGAAGCCTCAAGCAGAGCGTTTCTGTTTTTATGGAAGTATTGGCAGGCACAGATGAACTGTTCCGCGTTAACAGGGGGGGTGTTCGCGGAACTAGTTCTTATTCTATGAAACAGCGTATAGCTTCTGCGTGACGGATTCCTTGAACCACTCCTGGATGGTGAGGTGATAATCAAAGTGCTAAAACCACTCCTGGATGGTGAGGTGATATTCAAAGTGCTGAGAAGTCTTTTTATATAAGGGGTGATTCATTGGCACTCTTAATTTAATCTGCTGCATCATTGCCTGCAAGTCCAACATGTGGCGGTATCCACTGAAACTTGAGAATGAAATGCCTATTGCTGAGCTCCTTAGCTAACATCAATGACTGTCGGCCGAACTTGCTGCCATACAATGCACGGGATAATTGATGGAGCACCGCTGGCAAATCCGAAAGGATGATAGCGTGCTTAGTTTACGAAGCGCTGCAGTAATGGCGGCTCTTTCCACATTTTCAATAAGACCAACTGATACAGAGGGCCAGATCACGCAAATCTAATGAAGCGAATCTAATAAAGCTTGCACTTAAGAGGAAGCTTCCGCTCGGGCCCAACTCCGATGCCGCCCATTCAAATACATGCAAAACGCAGAAACGATTTCCTGAGATAACCACTGGGCCGATTTTACTTAAATTTGTTGCACATGAGAGAGAAAGGTGAATTCTAGTGACTGTCGGACGCGAAATGTCGATTTCTGGCCTGCATTGTTTAACTGTAATTTTCAAGAATTGGTAAGTTTGAAAAAAATAGAAGCACGAAGTTTACAAATTCGTAGCTCTGCACCTATATAAAAGATATCGCAGACCTGTGAACGGCATCTATTAGAGCATTCAAAGCAGACAAATTTGATATGCCAATTTATTTCTTACGTGAATTTGTTACATAGTTTACAAGGATTTTGCACAAGTTCTACACACAAAATAGTAGTCTATTTTAAAGCCATGTAGAATATAGCAATGTTGTACACTTTAGATTTTCTATTCGGTGCAGCTTACAAGATTGTGATATCATGTTTCATTGCTGAGTTAGAGTTGTAAATTTGATAGTTTCGTTTTGTGAAGCTATGCTATTTTGTCAATTTTATTAAACAGTTGACGACTTAAATAAAAAAATCGCAACCAACAGCCACTAAAGTTTCACTTTTCTTTTAACTGCAACAAACGTCATCAAATGTGGTGCAGTGGTTGCAGAGAAAAACGAATTCTCGTTTTACATGTATTTAGATAGGAGCACCCAAGCTAAAGCTTCCTCTTAAGGCGGCGGCCACACCGCCAGCAACTTTCAACGTATTTCGCTTTACCACCTGTTTGCCACCGCCTCCCACGGACCCACTCTCCATTCTGCTACACTCTACCAACTCGCTCAAAAGAGACGATTTTCAGAAGAGCATCATCTGAAAGCACTAACAAAATATGGGCGCGAATGATGACCCAGTAGCACAATTTACGTCAGAAAGTTAGGCATTCGAGAACTGCGTGCTTGCAATCATAATACTAGTTTACCAAAACTGCCCTTGTGTCGCAATCATGGCCAAGTTTAGGCAAGTCAGAGGCTAATGGACGTTCTTTTTACCCCGATGTCCCTATTTCTTAGCACCTTGCTGCATCCCGGCGAAGCTCTCATTTCTACCACATATATTGTCATTAAAAACAAAATAATGCAAGATGTTTTTTAATGTTCTTTTTCCAGTGTCTGTGGACAGCTGTTTACGAAATTTTGAGAAAAATTAACGATGGGTTTTTTTTATTTTGATTTTTAAATAGTGCTCATTTTTGTCAATACCTCACATTTGAGGCAAACTGTAAAAATGGAAATTTGTGCTACAGCAACAATATTCAGCACAATCGTTAAACAGGTTAAGGTCTCATAGCCCACCAAATTGTAAAAGGCTACATTTATTAGTTTAGTAGATAAAAATTCGTAAATATAGCAATTTTCGAAAAGTGTAGCAAATTAAGAATTTTTTCTAAAACACTTCCGTTTTGCACAGAAGCCTCAAACAACTCTTGCTGACTCTTCTTTACGTATACGTTTTACACAAGAAAATGCATTTTTTGTAGCCGTAATAGTTTGTATTTGACATTGTTGTGAACTTGCGAGAATGCCCGGTGCATGTAAATGGTGCCTGCCACCTGAAGAATTTCGATATTTTTTTTCTCCTAAAGTATCCATTTCTCAAAGAATGCAAGTTCACTTTCGTACTACCGAGTGATATGCCCACAAAATATAAAATATTGAATGAAATCTAAAATATGAATTTTTGGACCCGTGTTGATCTCTCGTGGAATCACCCAGTGGTGAAGGCCTCACGACTTGCTTCACGGTGCAGCTGCGGTGCGTGTCTTCAACTGAGACACGCTTTTCCCTACCGCAGGCACATCCCGATCATTTTTTTCACCAGTGAGCTGGTCGCCAACATAGTCCGTTTATCGCGACATAGCCAGTGCTTTTCATCCTCGACAGCTTTGCACCAAGTCAAAACAAAACTACTGTTTGCTACAACCACTGCGGACGAAACCATGGCCACTATCGACGCGAACATGGACGGCAATCTTGCGGCTCTGAAGGCACACGGCCAACTTACGCACCGAGCAAAAACAAAACTACCGTTTGCTGAAGCAAATGGGGACGAAACTATGGTCACTATCGATGCGATCAAGGCTGGCAACTACGCTGTTTATTTATTTATTTGAAATACCTTACAGGTCCATAGGGCATTGTGTAAGGGGGGCGTCAAAATCCCAACAGTGCATTAGCGCATCAGTTATGAAGGCACGCAGCCGACGCGGTGTTGTGCGAGGCGATAAACACAAGAATAAAGGCTTTAAAGGCACAAATAGGGACAAAGCGTTCAGGCATTGCTGTCATTCACATAGAATTTTCGCTGATGACAATGGCGATGCGGACTCCGCCTCCTCATTTCAGTTGAACACTAGCGCCATTTTTGCTCTTTTGCGTCACACATTTACGGCGCTCCAAGCTCATTGAGCTGCGAGAGATGTGCGAATGAACCAATGTGTGGCCAAATATGTCCGAATTAACAAATAATGCATACGCCTGCCGGGACCAGAGGATGAGCTCAATCTGAGTTTCCAAATTAACAAGGGTCAAATTAACAAGGTTTTACTGTATGGCATTGCACTACTTAAGGGCCATTAACACTCACCTGCTTGTTGCGTATGTCCTTGTCCAGGTCTCTGTACGCCAGCCGCATCGAGGCCAACTGTCTCGCAGCCTCCTCTGCATCCACACTCGAAGCTGCCTGATTGGAACTGGCTTGGCTAGCACTGGCTGCACGCATCTCATCCGCCTTCTGTGCTTCGCGCTCAATGTCCTGAAAGTTGGCGCTGACCTGCACATGCACAGTATACAGAGCTTAAATTTACCTCATTGGCAGAAACAGACCTATTCAACGAGAGCTGCCTGGACGTTGCCATAATGCCCTCTTGGCTGTTCAATCACGTGAGCCCCCGGACAAGAGCACTGCAGAAGCAGCTAGTGCACTGAGTATTCACGCACAACAGGTTCACCGAAGAAATGCTCTCTCCCGAAATGAATAGGTCTACCAGTCAATGACCAATTTTCCGGACCCCCACACTTTCGGACATGCCTGATAATTCGGATGCCTTCGCGGCACCAGCACATGCCCCTTAGAGTCAATGTATAAGAATGTCAGACATTTCGGATGCAAAAAACCTTCAATGTCCAATTTTCTGAGCTTTTTGACATGACTCTCGCACGCAGATCTGCTGGCAGCCGTGGCCACCACCGCGGCAACGCTAGGCCTAGCTACTTTGACGTTCGCTACCAAGTTTCTTGCTCTTCGGTGCCGTGTTTTTCATTTCAACAATTTGCCACTGTTAGCAATGGCGCCGACTTTGCCTTTGTAATCCTGGTGAATGGCTTCAAAGCTCGTAAAGCATGTCGCGTTGCACAATGCCGCTTTCCGATAGTCAGCTTTGCCTCAACAGAGTTGTGTTACGCGGTGAAGCATATGCAAAGTATTGCGGTGAAGCATACCGAGAGTGGGAAGAGGCAATTGTCACAGGACACGGTATGTATTCCTTAATTATACACGCATGCACCCAGCGTATCCTATCACAGTACGAGCAGCGATATGCCTAATAAGTGTACTGGCCGGCCTTTAGAGCTATTTTGGACATGCATGTGGCAATTTGAGCCCCTGGGAGCAGTAGAAGGCATGAATTAATTTTTTCAGACTGCCCCATTTTTCTGACATTTTCGCGGCCCCTAGGGAGCCCGAAAAATCGGATGTTGACTGTACAGGTGTTGTCCACATCGCTGCCTCCAGCGACGGCTCCATCAGAGCAACGGGCACTAATCTCAAAGGCAATGCTTTTGCATACTGCAAGCACCAGAAGTGATTGCAGGTACTGAGACCAACATTGTGCACGTCATTTTTAACACCAGTTATAGAATATAAGCAAACCTCAGCCAAGCCAAAAGAACACTATGACCCCATCTTCAAACATGCACAGAACAAGCGAAATCTGCTGGTATGACAGGACAGACAGATAAAAAAAAAATGACAGTACTACAGCCTCAAAATCAACTTTAAAACAAAGTTAACCCACACGAAAGAAAGCAGTACAAAAGCTTCAGAAGCATGCTTCTACAACTTCCACCACAATCCTAATTAAAAATGTTTCTTACCCATCAGAATGACATTTTTATATTGCATCTCACGTAAATACCATAAAGTCAGGCTGAGCCTAATACAGTAAATGTCTGCCATCCGGGAGTGAACTTCATCAAACATAGCAACCTGTTATTGCACAGAAATAGAGCCTCAGTAGTACTCGCATAAAAGCAGTTCATTTCAGATCACTTGTTTCTTAAATGCCAGGGCTCAAATTCTCCGATAATCACAATGCCCTAAATACCAGTCATGATGGCAAACATGTTTCACTTCCTTTCAAGCGTTTGTCCATGCCTTTCCTCACATGACATAATGGTCACCTGCTCATGGACGAGCCAGTTATCACCTTTTCCTTCCAGTGCCGATGGTCAGTGATTTGCAGCCACATCCTCTGAGCTTGTAGAGTGGCATTCTCTGCGTGCGCGTGCGTGTGTGCGTGCATACACGCGTGTGTGTGGATGCGTGCATATGTGCTCCTTTATTTTAATCTTACATGCTTGTGCTTAGGTGCTAGTATCTTATGTTTGTTATCAGTATGGTAGGGCAAGGCAAGACAGGGACTCACCAGGAAGGGCACTAAAGCATATGCATATTAAGGTACACGTGTTTACCTCATACCTTCTACTTATCCATTTCCCTCTCTGCCTCCCGTTCTTGGCCACAGAACAGTTTAGGTATTGATTTCAAATAGCAGTGCAATGTTTAGACTTGAAAAACGAACGAAACGAGAACAGCGCAGTCCACCTTACGATGAATGCAGCGCTGTTTCACCTCATGCCGGACATCTGCCCACTGTAAGGCGAGACAGTTATGAAGTCCAGGATCTCATTCACCTTCCATTCGTTCATACAATAAATGCTACTGCTACAAAGAAATTCCTGCTCTACATCCTCACCATAGACATGCTGAAGCCAAAGGAGGCAGTTAAACAAGATACCTTCTTTAAACCTTTCTTTACACACAGTTTTACACCTTAGTGAGATACCTTCTGTGCTCCAAGGCCCTTTCCTGGCTTCCGCTGGGGCTTCCGGGCCGAAGACGAGGGTGTTGAAGAGCCAACAAGGGCCGAGCCAGCCAGGGAGGGAGTCACCTGGATGGGCTCGGCTGGTGGCGGTTGGAACAAGGCGCCCGGCTCGCACGTCTGCTGTTGGGCACTGCTCGCCTGGGCCGCCAAGGCTTCCTCGTGCTCTCGGAAGAAGTCGTGCTCCTCCTTGGAGTCTGGGCTTTCTGGTGCATTCTCATGGTGATCCATCAGCGGCTGCAACAAGTAATGCTTGTTTGTTCGTTCATTTACACATTCACTGATTCGGCCGACTCCAAATAGCGCTACACTACTGGAGTTGTGAAATGTATGTAAATATGCTGTACTATGTGAATTAAAATCATGTGATGTGGCACAAAAATGATGAAACAATAAGAACGGACCCGAAGTAGGTCATAATAACTTCAAATGTCTTTAAATGTAGGTGATACATGGCAGACGCTCAATATGCACATGCAATGCCGGTGGAGTTTTGTAGGTTTGACCTGCTTGCCACTGCCTGATGTCGTATAGACAAGGTATGTTGTATAGACCCCAAGTGCACAAATGGCACAAACAAGTGCATGGTTGGGGACAGATCCTTTTTGACACACAGCTTATGAAGCACTGAAAAAAAAAGAAAGATCAGTATTTCTGGAACTTCTAAAGATTACAGTTAAAGGCACCCTAAAGAGCAATATTAACAAAATATTTCAAAACTGAATTTTTGGGTGGAGGATCGATAACTAGCCAAAAAAATGAAGCCCAAACTTTTCTTGCTTCACTTTATTACCTTAAAAACCCCATCGGAGGGGTATTACACAAGAGGTGGCATTACATAAGGGGTGGTATTAGATAAGGGCCTATTGCAGCCATACCACAGAGTCAGCATGTCAGTATGACACCATAGATTTCGAACTATTTTGGACATTTTCACAATAAAAAAAGGTTGTCAAAACTTGTTAGAGTCGCTGGTTCTTTAACGGAGTACCAACACAAAATTTGTCTCTTTCTCTCTCTCTCTCTTTTTTGTTGTTATATACTAGCTGCTGACTCTATAACAATGGCATGAGGCCTCAATTCCTCAAACGCAAAGCAAACCATGATTTATATAATCAATTATTGCGATGAATTCAAAACATGCATCAAATGTAGCGCAGCTGCAAGCTGTTGATAAGACGCACTCAACAACGAAAATCAAGGGTTGTGGCCACTTGATACATGGACACATGGGTGAGGCTGCGGTCGCCACAACACCGTGATCGTCTTGCCGAAAGACAAAATGGGGGGAAGGGAGATCAGAAGGGCACAAGATGTTCCGAGGGAAGCGACAGCAGAGGAGCAAGCTTACCCTCTGTTGAATGGAAGGAAACAGTGAAAGACAAAAAAATGGTCGATGCAGCGTATGCCCAGCTATCCGCGACGGCGCCGCTGAGTGGCTTGACACCACTGCAGGAGGTGCCGCAACTAATGCATGCATCAGTACACTACGTCCATCTTGCGTGATGTAACAAGGTGCTGTTATCAGCGCAATCTACAAAACAAAGCTACGCTGATTGTAGCACACATTTTGAATTGGTTGCATTAAATGATCGTATTAATAAATTGCTGTGCGTTGAATGAATTCTGCCACCATACCGGTGTTATGCCACCATACCCATGTTACGGAGTTGGCAGCTATTTAATAAAGCATAAGAAGAGAGATACAAGATTTTTCTACCACTACGTCATTAATAACGTAACGTGCAGCCGTGTTCAATATGAGCTGCAACACGATGCTCGTGGTCGAAGGGGCCCCAAGACTGAACGGCGGCACCGACTTACGAAAAATAGGTTAACTAAACACCGTTCCCACAACTGGTATTTATTCATTAGAGCAAGTTTCCGTATGCCATCGCTGCTGTGCAGTCTCGGAGCCCTTTTGACTAAGGACACTCTGTTGTAGCTCATATTGAA
Source organism: Dermacentor silvarum (assembly GCF_013339745.2). Lineage (NCBI taxonomy): Eukaryota > Metazoa > Arthropoda > Arachnida > Ixodida > Ixodidae > Dermacentor > Dermacentor silvarum. The sequence continues at coordinate 130,693,871 of NC_051162.1, read as the reverse complement.
TGCGACTGCACCTCTTCCTTATAAACAATTAACTAGTCAAAAGAGAACACTGTAAAAGATTAAAATCTCACTAAGTGATGGGGCAAAAACCTCCAAAGCAGCTTTACCAGAATTTTTTAATTTTTTCCATCTTTTTCAGCCTGCCAACGTTATTCTCGCCGCAAGACTGGCCTTTTTTGGTATTGCAAAACTGCAATTTACCCATCCAACTTATCATTGCCGTTTAATGCCCCTTTAATTAAGCACAGTGAGAAGAGCAGTACACACATTGGTCCCATAGACGCGCATCGCTGTGGCGGCCTGCTGGTGGAGCTTCTCCCGGTACAGCTGCGCAGCACGGCTGTTATACTTCTGCTGCGCATCTGAGCTGGTACAGCTGTGCTGCTGGAAGAATGACACCTGCACACATGACCAAGCGAGAGTCGGTGCCTGATACACATGCACAAAGTGCACAATGTAGCCGGGACATAAGGACTACCGTGAATATCACAGGGGAACTAAACGGAATTTCACAAGGACCACACTTCTGAATATAGCAAGCACATAGCACTATCTTTAGTGGATGACAGGGTTGAAGTATACAATACAAAGATGCATATAAAATCAATAAATGAATATTGCATTAAATCAGAGTACTGAATGTCAACTACTCAAGCTGAAATGAGTTGAGAAGTGTGTTTCCGGTGAGCAAAGCCATGGAACGGTGGCCTGGCTGGACAAATAGTACTAATTTTTGGAGGTGTGGTGCGAACTTCAGCTTAAGAGCGAGGGGTTAAAACTTCGTGGGCCCGTGCTAGTTGTTACCGATGCTGATGCATGCAAGGTTTCACTGGCTGGACAGTGATGTGTCCTGTGTGCTACTGAATGAAGAACACTCTAAACTGAAGGCGGCAACCAGAGTGACGTAAGGGAACACCTGAAAACGTGTAATTTCCAACAGTGTAGCAATCTAATCTCACAATTAAAGGCACATTAAAAACAAATATTAAGTCAACGCGGACTGTTACAATACCATGCCAGAGATATTGCAGCACTTGTTTCATGTCAAGAAAAGACTTTTGTTAAGACAAAATCGTGCCTGAAGGGTCCACATAGCTTTAGTGAATTCACATGGCCCACCCCCAAGCGAGGAGTGGTACCATCGGTAAGTAAAACGGCACCCAACAGACGGTACTTCAGTTTCTTGCACAAAACACAAACGCACAGCCATGGAGAAAACTGAGCCAAGACAGAGTGTTGGATTCGCCACTGCCGCTGCTCTTGGTCAAGTGGCGTGGACCGTTCGGGCATCCCACGACATCTCATAAACGTTGATTATCTGCTTCTTGCAGTTAATGTGAACTTCGCAAGCCAGCAAAACCAGCACAGCACTACGCGATAATGAAACTACTGACGCGCAAAACCCCAGGCAGCACAGAGTCGAGCGAAAACAAAACCTTTTGACCGCACATGTCATTGTCAAGGTTAACATCAATGAGTTCATTCTTCTAAAAATCGAATAGGACTGGACAAGTAGCATTTCCTGTCGTCTTATAATGCAATGCAATGATATTTTTATTACGAGTGTTTGAGTACTAGTGCCAGAATTATAGTGAGGAGTGGCTACATCATCGAGCTATTGCTTGAATGCGCCGGGCGAGTCTCAAATCATGTCCTGCATATACCTCAGCTTCTCGATTACTAAAGCTTTGTTCACGATAATATCAACGCCTTAGACATTCTGGAGCATTAATCTATCCCTTTGACGTCATATTTGCCTTTAGTGTCCCTTTAACCCTCGAAACTTTTGTTGCCATCGGCAACAGTGCACCTAAGGCAACAGTCAGACCTGGTACATAACAGAAAGTGCTATGAATTTATGGAACGGCTATCATTAGGAACAAACAACCTGTCAACATCCGACACTAGAACACGGTCTGGTGAAGATGGCTTAAAGCGGCTACTTGGGAACAGCTGGTGGTATGTTACACCAACAGTATGTGTGGCAGGGAAAGGGAAACGCAATCGGGTGCAGCAGGGAACTAAACATGGTCATGAAATTTGGAAATTTGTAGGTAGTGTGGGTTTGGCTGATAGTACAGGTGTGATCAACATCTCTGGGACAGGCCTTTAACCTGCAGTGAACTTAGACTGATGGTAATAAAGAGGTAGTGGCACCACGAACAAAATAGACCAAGAAAAGCCATACGTAAGAGCCCACATAGCTGAGAGCGACAGGAGGCAACTTACCGCATTGGCATTGCCTCCCACTTGCATGGCACGTATCTGTAGCCAGGTCCAGTTGGTGTCCAGCTGGGTGGACCGCACAAAGGACAAGTGCACCCCCAGGGACCGGTGCACTGCCGAGCAGTCCATGCAGATGAACACGCCATAGGTGACACTGGCCCATGTCGGGTTCTTGGCACCGCAATCAAAGCACACCTGCACAGCAGACAGGCAATGGAAGTCTCCGCATGTAATCAATTAAGAAAACTTTAACTTGGGCTGCACAACAGCCCTAATGGGCCTCCACCCCACTAAACATTTCCACCAAATTCAAATTCAGCAGCACGTTTTGTTCTTCCAAGGCACTGGCAATACATACATATCCCACTGACATGTGTACATTGTATGGCTTTTTCCAGGGACCGTTTTTCACGAACTAACCATTGCTACAATGTTACCGCTTGGTGCAAGATGTGCCTACATGTATCGGAACAATGCTGTCACCAATTCTATACCGAAATAATTTTGTCTAATAAGATTGCGTGCACAACACGAATATTGATGTACATTCTTGAACACACGCGAGCATCAGTGATGCCGACGAGTCATGTCGATGAGTCATGTATATATGGCCACTGCACTTGACCCGCAGATCAGATTTCAATGACCGACAATCCTGCTACAATGTTACCATTGTGCTTTGGTATTACTTGTTTTCTTGGGCACAAGCTCGCCAGTAGAGAGTCTACTTCTTAACTCACACCTTTGGTGGTGTCTTATTCTTCACAGTCACAACATGACAATATAATGCTCGTATAATGCTTTTGGGTGCTACAAATATGCGCTGCAAATGACATAATTCATCTGCACACTTTACACTCTGCATGCTGACACACATTTGCCCACACAGCCGTCACAAGTGCATCACACCGGACAAAGACCAACATTCACTGTTCACGTCTGCGCCTTCACAAATGCACTGATGGCCTGGCCAAAAATAAGTTCACCCCCATCTGTAGGGCAAACAGCATACAGTGTAGTCACACTACGAGGAAAGATATACTTAATATTTCAGCTATGACCATAGCATACATTAGATATGATGGGTTGCCAAGATAACCCTTCATTTAAGTGTCCAACTAACCCATCATATCGACCACTTTTGGCCAAAAAACAACTGAAAGAGGTTATTTTTTTTTTTCTGGAATGATTATAAGCCAACCCTCTTCAGCTTGCAAAAAATTGGATAGTTTCAGCTGACTCAGCTGAAACTATCCAATTTTTGCAAGCTGAAGAGGGTTGGCTTATAAAGAGGTAATGAGAAATCTCCTTTGCCCTTCACTCGGCCTGAACTGTGTGATGATTGTACAAATTGGGATTTTTGTGGTGTAGCAGCTATTCTGGCTATGATGGGCAAAAATCAGCTAATGATTATGATTAAGGATTGAAGTATAGTATCAATCTCTCTATTATAAGCACCTATGAGGGCTGAGGCTGAAAAGAAGATGCACAGCAGTAGGTTTCTGGAGTTGCACAAGCTATCTCTGCTGCTTTTTTTTGCACTTAAAAGTAAAATTGTGTATGTTTATTTTTTACAGCACTCATTTTTTGCTGAGAACTGTTCTGAAACCTAACTAAAACCTGCCAGCCAAGTGCTTGGATATCCCTTTTCTGATTGCTTGTTTTGCTGTCTATAAACTCTTCAAAGGTTTCAGCAAGGGTTCCTCGGTACAATTAGGATTTTGACGGTTGTATGCTGCAAGATTGCCATATCCCCCCAAGCATAAGAATGACCATCAACTCTACAACTGTCACCTGTCATTTTTTGTTGTTTCTTTCTTTGCAGCTGACATTCTTGCAGATGTGAGCCTCTGCTGTTCTATTGTGTCGATCCAAGTCTAGGTCTAAATTTGTGTCACGCTACACATGCAAAACAAATATGTTTCGGCCAGATCATGACAATGCAATATCGGCACTAAGGATAAACTTGAAATATTTCATCATAAATAAGTTGCAGACGTTTACTGGTAAATCTGTTGATAACTGTCAATTAAACAACATTTCAAAATTATCAACGAATAGTCCCGAGTATTGTACCAATCTGTGCACTCCAGCACTCCCTACATCTGCAATGAAGAAAATGCATTCACAAGTCCTGGAGTTATTCCCCTACATTTTCTTTACATTGCAATCTATGAAATTGTTCCTCTCAGCAGAAAATGTATGGTTTGTCTTTCTCCTGCACGAGTTGGCTTCTATAATTACGTACTGTATTAATTCAATCATGGTAGATATATTATTGAAGAAATACTGGATTCATGACATTGGGGTTGATCTGTATTCAACAGTGATGCACCTTAAAGGGCCCCTCACCAGGTCTGGCCATTTTCAGCTGACAAGCGCAGTGCATACAATGTGCGCTAATGACGATATCGTGTCTGCTAAGTATTACATCCCCCACACTATGGAAAGAGCTTAAATTTCAAATCAAATGCGCTTCTCCTCGCAGGTGCCGCGCTCCCAGCAGGAGAGTTGACGTCAATCGTTTACGTGTGCCTACGTACATGGCTTTGCTGTGACGTCACTCACACTGACACATGACTTTGAGAATTATTCAAGGCAACATCAGTTATTTCTTTATTCTGTTGCTTCAATAGACGAATTAAAGTTTACAGAAATAATAAAACATACAAACCGAACGTTTGCGTGTTTTTGTTTTACTTTGTACCATAGCAAGAAAGATGTACTTCCGTTTCGTCTGCTTCTTCCCACGTTGTGCAGTCATACACGCAGAAAATGAAACTGTCACTTTCTACCGTGTTCCAGCGCTGTGATCATGCTCTTCCATTCTCTCGCGCCTGCCTTCGTGCTCATGATTTTGGCACTGACTTATACCACTAATCAGGTGCTCTCATGCAGAAAATTGTGCGCTGCACAACAAGACAAACACAACAGCTCGCACACGAAACCATCACCAAAAGTGCACCACTCAGCAAAAACGTGAGAGAGAGAGAAAAAAAAAGAAGGCGGGGGTTCGTGACGTATTCGTCAAGTGATCCTCCGGCTCCAGTATGGGAAAACGCAAGGAAGGAATTTGGCTTGCAGAGGCTAGACGGGGCAAGTGGAGAGAGTGTCTATGTTGGCGGTGATGCTTGCCTCCTGAAATCATAGGTTCACGGCACTTCAAATATTCTTATCTCTGCTATTAACGAAGTAATTTTAAAAACTCTTGCGGTAGAACACTCCTTAGAGGGCACGTAACAACTTCCAGCATACAACCAAAATTTGCTGTGGCATGGTGAAGGGCCCTTTAAGCCACGTGACAACCTCAGCGAACAGCTAGCCAACAATAATGTGCAAGTACACGACTGATGAGCAACCCCTAAGCATGAGAAGGCTTTTCATATACCGTTATCAAAATGACTTGCAACAATCATTACAGACGAAAGTCATGCTTTTGCTGATAGATTTTGTACGTCTGCTTTCATACATTAAAACTATCATCTATCTTTGGCATCAGCGTGCAATCACGGCTAGCATGGATTTCAGTGAATACAACAACAGCATCAGATCTGGCTGACCTGTTCAAGCACCTCAGCATGCTAATGCATGCAAACGACATACACATCCTTTAACACTGCTGTTGTGCATTAACTGACAATACTAGCTGCCTAAACCTGCACTTGAACTATTTGAGCCCACTTGAAGAACCCTAACTAGGATCAGCAAGATAATTTGATTGAGGGTGCTTGAAAATGAATGCCAAGTGGCGCTTTATCTGCATTGAATTCAATCTACATTGACTCAGATGGGATTGAAAGTGCTTGCGAGATTCGACTGCTAGATAGGTGTCCTTCCACACCATTTCTCCTTACCCCAGCATAGCAGCAGAGATGGATGGTAGCTGACCAGTAGCCGACAAGGCCTTGAAGCTGTTTAATACCAGTTCTGTATCCAGCACACAACACAAGACAAGGACAGAGTGAAGAACCGACGAAGGCAGGCACTAGCTTCCAACAAATTTATTTTCAGAAGCATCACACTTTTTTTTGCACTGATCATTGTATGTGATGTCAAAATGCTACAAATGCGGTTGCACAGGCTGTTACTGAAACCCTTATATACGAGTATGACACTTCTGAAAATAAATCTGTTGGAAGTTAGCTCCTGTCTTCGTCAGTTCTTCACTCTGTATTTGTCTTGTGTTGTGTACTAGATGCAGAAATGGAACACCAATATGCCCAAACTTACATTATTTCAAGTTAATACCAGTGTCACAAGGTCACTTTTAGTCGCAATTGGGCCAGATTCGAATTGCGCTCGATTCGAATTAAGTGCTGCTACATGGTCACTTTGGACCCCGAACTTGCTGGTCCATCTGGACCCAGACAATCACGATCGAGCCTCTTGATTCCAATTGTACGCTGTGTAGTTTTGAAAGTTGCAGACGATCAGCAGACGATAATAGCCTCACCCACAATGTCAAAGAAAATAATATTTTCTTCAAAAAAGAGAGTTTATATTACAATTTTTATATCATATTAGACGAATTTCATATGTACTACTTTTGACCCACTAAGGACAACTATAGTGCTCTTGAGCTCACCCGAACTCAATCCGGATCGTTGGACCGTGTAGGTGCGATCACTGTTGATCGTGATCAAGGAATCCGATCCGTATAGAGATCTATTGTGATCAAAAGTGATCTTGTGTCACTGGTATAAGATGGGATGGTTGTGCCTAGCCTTTCATTCAGAGCAGGTAAACTGGCTCTAAGAATAAATAATCGTGTAAGCTTACACGCAATTTGATTTTGGATTATATACCACATTTATCTTTCCTCCGTGATTCTGTGTCATTAAGCGTACAACCATCTTTCACTATGTCATAACACCAGCCCAATAAAAACAGGGACGAAGAAATACACAAGAACGGCAGGAACAACTTTGCTTGTCCCGCTTGAAGAGTGCCTTGTTCTAGCTATTTTTGCTTCTTTCTTGAGCTCTGTTTGTTGTGCTGGTGTTAATTAGGAACCAGTACCACCTTGCCTAGTTAACCATTCTCCTAAATGCAAAAATTTTCACCGTATTCTGCCGCAGATAAGTACGTCGAAGTTTGCAACAAGGCAGTAATTGTGTTTGATGCTTTATTTTCCCTCGACCAGCGAAAACGATTGAATATTGTCATGCACATTATATCTTAGAATGTGTGCATTATGTTCAAGATAATAAGATCAATTACTAATAAGTGCCGACGGTGCCATCAATGACCAACGAACTACGACTTTTTTTTTTTCCTTTTCTTTAATGAACTTCTGACACAGGTGACAGCCTCATGTTCGACGATTGTTCGAACGACGGTGGCGAAGTTCAGAACATCAACCTGGCAGACAGTGCTAGCAGTTTACCACAAACGCCAAAATAGTATGAAAGTCGAATGTTCGAAAGAAGAACGAGTTAGAAATGTCCCGGGGGGTCTCCCGGCGAACAGAAAGTACCCGCCCAAGGTTACGCCCGGAATTTGACACAGAAAAGCGGCTAGAGATACGAGAGCGGCGGTTTCGTTTAGCGCAGAAACGCAATGCGTTTATACGGCTGCACACAAGTACGCGAAAGCCGACTGATGACGCGCAGCGCGAGATGACACAGATCTACGCGACACATTCAATCTTAGCGCTACCGTTGAGAACTACGAAACAGATAGACTATTGACTTGACGGCCTTCGAAACCGCTCGTGTAGCAGTTCGAACTTGACCTTTGAGTCAACTGACTATCGGTTGGAAGGCCTTCGAAACGCCCGTGTGATACCCGTGTCACACGGGCGTTTCGAAGGCCTTCCAACCGATAGTCAGTTGACTCAAAGGTCAAGTTCGAACTGCTACACGAGCGGTTTCGAAGGCCGTCAAGTCAATAGTCTATCGAGTCAACGGAGCACTCCACAACTCTATCGAAATCTCAATGGCCTTTGAGCTACGGAAGCGGAAACAGCGCGAACATGCCCTCTCGTTCACAGTGTGCTCGTACTCATGGTTAGAAAAAACAAATCGAACCAAAATGCTCTAAAAACACTATATATGAGTGTTATTGATTATTCAATAAAGTATTTTTACCACTTGACATGTGTAAACTGTACATACTCTCGACAACAGCGACGTGCTTGTGTTCATTCGTTTCTCCATGTTGTCTAGTACACTCTCCCTCTACTCAATGTGCTGCCGGCTGCCGTCATATCGCCGCCATTTCGCCGTATAAACAAACATAAAACAAAATTATAGTGCTTTTAAGTGGTTTTAATGTTGTTTAACTTTTGGTGACATGAAAACGAAAATAAAGATCCGCAGCGCCACACAATTTTGCGAGAAACGCCTGAACCACTCAACGGCCTTTCAAATGTGCCGTGTAGCAGCGCGACAACTCCTTTGAGTCGATAGAGTTGTGGCGTTTCGAAGGCCGTTGACTGGAAGGCCTTCCAAATATGCCCGTGTGACACAGGTATTAGCCGGATAAGCATATGGTGACCGTAAGCATATGGTGACCGCACGGCACTAACGCTACCGTTGAGAACTACGAAAACAGGTTAAGCGTCGAGTCTTTCATTAAATGGACCAGACGCAGCGGCTACGATAACAGGACACTCAGAGCGACGCGTAATAACGTTGCGGCGGTCGCTGTGCGACGTGTTCTTTCCGAGTCCAGGCAAAAACGATGACACTCCAGAGAGCACAGACCGCGAGCAAGGCGTCGCAAGGCGCCAGCCAGGACGGCGGCTCGAGCAATAAATGATATTTATGGGACGTCGAATCCGCCCATTGCGAGTCTTTAGTTTATTCGACTCACCTTGTTCGCTGGTATTGACCGGAGTCGCTTAAAAATCGTCGTAATATCAGATTTGCTCGGCGCCTGATCTGCCATGTTGGCCGACTGCTTGTGGTGGCCAGACAGGGTAGGCAGGAGAACGCCGGCTTCAGCGGGTGTGCAGGGGCGTTGTTTTGCTTGTTTGTTCCTTATGCACGCACACTTGCTTGCTCGCGCGGTTACTTGTCGCGTCGCTTTCGCAAGGTTGCGAAAGCGGAGCGATCGTGCGACCAGTCGAACCCGTTTTGAGCGAAATCTCCGATTTCTTTTTTAAATCCCACCAAACGCGCATTATTTCTATTCGAGATTTAATTGATTTAACGCAGCTAATGTATCAATCGAATCCGCCAGAAACGCGGCTCATCGCGCGACCCAGTTAACCGCTGTGTTTTTCTCTGCAGTGCGCATTCGATCAATGAAAAAAAAAAAAAAAAAATAGCGGAAATTTTCGTATTGTGCGTCACAGCTGTTGCGCCAGCTCGCGCGAGGAGTTGAGAAGGCGCTGCTAAGCCATCGTAAAAAAGAAGAAACAGTAAAACAGAAATGAAGTAACGCGCGCGCACGTTGCGATACATGCATGCGCGTGCAAAACCGCGCATTTTGTGCGCCTGGATGAAAACCGCTGTAAAGGAAACATATCCGACATCTGAAAACATATCTGATTGAATCTAATCGATTACCATGCTAGACATGCTAGACTGATCGTCCCCCTAGCTCCCCATCATAGTTTTCTTTTACTCATTTGTTTTAAGCGAAGCTTCAGGTAGGCTCACAATTAAGTTTCGATGGTGGTGGTGGTGTCACGCTGAAAAGTGGGCCGATCCTGGTGATAGTGCTGAAAGGGTCCAAGCTTAATGGCACATACCAGGGACAAAAAAGAAAGAGAAAGGAAGCGCGCTTTATCTTCGAGTTTCCTCGTAACAGCTAGCATTATGTTTTCTCGCATGTTCATATTACAATTTGAAGCTATCATGTCTGCAGCTCGCGTGTGTCATATTTTTTAAATATTCCGATGCAATTTACTTTGAAAAGTTCAGTTAGTTCAATGAGCCACTTGCGCATGACAGAAGGCCTAGAAGAATGAGGAGTATACTGCACTTTTGCTCGAGTGCGTGCGTAACGTGCGCATGTGATTTATCTGTTCTTGATGCGTGGATGCTCTACCCCTTTGGATCTGTTGCACAGCATGTGCTGCGAATGTAATGGACATATCATAGCAAAAATGATGCAAAAGGCCCTGGCATATGTCCGTAAAATGTACGCAGCACGTCCCCATGATGTCCCTCGCGGACATGCAAGGGATGTTCACAGGACACGGAAAGTGCGACCAGACAATCGTGCGAGGGGCGTCCACAGGATGTAATCAACATATCCCTAGGATATCCAGGTCCTGGCAGTGGATGTCTATAGGATATCCATAGGACGTCGTTGTCTCTGGGATATCAACACCAAACAATTTATGTAAGTAAAAAACTTAAGTATATTTTATTACACTACATGCGAACAACGTAGATTCAACTTGTTACATTTATTATACAGCTAGATGTATGTATAATTCAATATAATGAAAGTATTTTCACAATGACATTGAAAACTGAGTAAATAAATGCACATCTGGAAATGAGCTGGCTTTAACATAAATAGAATATAAAAAAAGGAAAATTATAAAATTAGATGTGGACGATTCAAGATTCAAGCTTGATAACAGCAGAAAAATGTAGAGGAAACTAATTAACTAGATAAGTGTATATACATTAGAATAGTCCTCCATTGGCATACATTATCAGAAAAGGTAAAATGCTACCACATACCTATTTACTTTGTCACACAATCGCAGCAATGCAGTTCTTGCTTACAACAGTGAAAATGGCAACAACCAACAAATACACAGTAATCATGGTGAAATTTGTAGCGCGCACAATAAACAAGGACACAGTGAAGGTTGACTGATGCATTTTTCAGCACACCTTTTAATATGGAACACTTCTGTTATTTTTCCCATGGGCTAAAGAATGTTGCTAGCCGGTATGGCGTTGAAGTGGTTTTCAGCGCTCCTAACAAGGTGCAAGAACTGTGCCAAGCGGTTTAAAAAAAGTTTGACAATAGGGAAAGAAAATGCAGCTGCGGTTTTAAAGACAATAAAAAATTCACAAAATGCAGAATAGGTGTTGTGTACCGGCTTCCGTTAACCTGTGGTAAGATATACATAGGACAAACCAGTCGGTGCATAAACACCCGTTTAAAAGAACATCAACATTCTCTCGGAAAAGAAAATTATTTGCACTTGTCTAACAACTGCAAGCTATGTCTTTGTGATCCAGTATTTTTTGACACTGATATTTTGTTTTCTGATAAAAAAAAACCTAACGTGAAATAATGCAAGCGTTCCGTATTAAAAGGTGTGCTGGAAAATGCATCAGTCAACCGTCGGTTGCAATCACTGACAAAGAATTTTGCATTCTTGAATACGGCTTGAACCTTAGTAATCTGGTTATGTAAAAACTGATGACTCGTTTTGCACATGCTCAGTGCAGATAGCTGGTGCACTTATGTTCTGTCTCTTTCCAAAAATAAACAGCTGTGAGTAAGCACTCGTGTGTCCACCTTCACTGTGTCCTTGTCTATTGTGAGCGCTACAAATTTCACCATGAACACGTACCAACTCGCCCAACCATCAGTTCGGCAAATACAAAGTATATATATATACAAGTTTCTCTTGTGTAAAAATACTGAATGCTTGTACTGTTTCTGTTACTTGCAAACGGTTATCACTGAACAACACTTGCTGGTAAAATGTTTAGGTTCACACGAAAAATATGTAGATGTGGTAATAATGTGATCATAAACAAATTAAACATGAACATGTTATGGGCTAGCTGAAACGAATTCTTATCATTCCCACATTTGCCACATCATGTGATTTCAACATGGTTTTTTACATGCATGTTCACTTCGGTGCCCACACCACTTTAGACTAATGGATATGTATAGCAAACTGGAGCATAGCATCTCGCATAAGAGCTAACTTTATAACTCCAAGTTCACGTTTCAAATTTGTCCATGATAGCAAACACAACAAAGACAGCACTTGACCTCCCCTCCCCTCTAGCTTCTGTACATCGTATAAACACTCTATTAAGTTATTATAGACACAAACTTAACTTGTGCTCCCAAATAGTGTAAAGGGACAACAGATGGCAATCACTGAATCACATATGTGGGGTTACCGCTTGCACAATGCTCAAAAGAGAAACATATTCAAGCTTACACATGCTTCTGCTATAAGCCCGCAAGCCTGTCAAGAAACCTCTTGACAGCCAGCGACATATACCGTTCTTCCCCGACTGCCTGGAACACTTGTTTTACCAGATCCTCATAAATGAACGGCAGAGGCCTCATGCACTTGAGGCGACGGTCGTCGCAGCTTCCGAAGACAAACTCCTCCAGGGACACACTGTTCTCGTCCAAGGGGAACCGCTCGTTTCTGTCACAGTGGTTGACAGCCACTTCGAGGCACTCATCCCAGTCCTCAACCATAAATTCCACTTTGTCACTGAGATCCAACAGCACATCATTTGCAACCTTGGAGTTCACGGCAACACACTCTTCTAACACTTCTCCCCTGAGCCTTTGGACGTCTTCGAATTCTTTCAAGTTCAGCCCATAGTCAACTTGCATAAAGTTTAGCACTTGTAGACAGCGCTCTGCAAAAGAGACAGGAATCAAGTAATTAGAAGTCAGTATTTCCTCCGATTATTTAATACGGTAGTGGCACTCACAAAGCTCAAATTGAACAAAGCTCAATTTCCACAACTGCTCAGAGTTTTTCCTGTTTGAAACTATTTGCAGCTGTATGGTTTGGGTTTCCTAAGAACAAGCCTCTAGCGTCATATCACATTGTGTACACAACAGGTGCATTGACACATTTGATGTTTGGTAGAGCACTTGAACAACCAAGCAAAAAAAGGTTAAACAATGAAATTCCTATTATTCTTTCAATCTCTAGAAAGCACACAGGTATGCACAGGTGCAGCCCCGCTAGAGCCCCTAAATTAATGCTGTATACAGTTCAACACAGTCCTAACAAATAGTGCATTCTCACATCCTCCACACATTGCAATATCAAATTCTGAGCATGCCGCAGCATTTATGCATATATTTTGTGTTGTCACACTTCTGCACACTACAAAATGTTTAGCAGCTTTACAAACCAAAACCATGGTGCAAGGAGTTTTCCTATAAATTATTCACTGTTGAACAATGTGTTGTTATTGATGATGAGTGGTTCTACCCACAGTGCTTTAACAAAGAAAATTAGATTAAAGCTTTAGCATCAGAACATGACATTGAGACGCATGCAGAAAGTCACCATCTGTCCACCTGGTGTCCCTACGCCCATATGCTATACAGTGAGTATCATGCACTGAGTAAAAAAAAAAAAAAAACACGGATCATTATATGTGAATAAGATCGATTGTATGTTGTTTAGAGTGTTGTTGAGAAACTGCCAGCAATTTTTTTCTCCTTTACATCTGATTATTTAATTCAAAGTAATTATCTAACTTTGTAATTGTTGTTCTAATTGTCAACATGTCAATTCGAAACTCGTAAAGAATAAAAAAGACGTCAAAAGGAGGTGTTTCCAGCAGCAAAGTACACATTGCGTGTTTACTTCTTCCGGCAAATAGAGAAAGCCCGTAAGATATGAAAAATATCATGTGACTGTGCACACATGCACACAGAGTAGAAGTGTCATCACAGTCTCAGAAGAAAAGCAAGCTGTTCATCTCAGGCTTGCCGTTCAGGGTAGCTCATTTCATTGATCTTGATTCGTAATAACTGCCGAGAGCTGTTCGCGCATCATGGAAAGAACATGCGTGCTGTTATCGCTGTCGCTAGGCCCAGTAACAGAGGAACAGCTTTCTTTCCCACTGAGACTGCTTGCTGGCGCTAATATCCCGTGCGCAGTCACATTATATTTTAACAGCGAAGCTGTTTAAGCCAGCCACAATTTGTGGTTCGTATCAGGAAATAAAAGAAAATAAACTTTCTTGCCGAGGCGGGATTCGAACCCGCGTACCCACAGTCCCAAGGCGAGCGTCGTAACCACTAGGCTATAAAGCCACACTGGCAGAACATGCATTTATGCGAATCATATGATTGCGTTCGAGCGTTGTCGTCTTTGTCCACAGCTGGCGCGTTCGCACGCTCGTGCTCTGTGAGGTGAAGAGGTTTTGCGCGCTACGAGAGCGAGAGAGAGAGACGCATTCACGGAGCGAGTCTGATGGAACGCATTGTCGGCATTGCAACGCGGTGTCGGTGTTGCAAGCAACGCGCAGTGACGGCCGTAAGTCCGAGACGCGCAAAAAGAAATTATCATCATGAGTAATAACAATATGAAAAGTTCGCGCGCACTTCCGGAAAATGCTGGGCTACGATCGCCAAGCTTCGCTGTTTCAAGCGTTGCGCGGCCGAGTGCAAGGTTAAGCGTTTTTCATATTTTGCGGGCATATCTACTTGCCGGGAAAAGTAAACACGTGATGTGCACTTTGCTGGGAACACCTCATTTTGATGTGTTTTACGATTTTTTTTTACAACCACCTAATTGACGATTTGTCAATTAGAACAATGATTAAAAAGAATAATCTAGAAAGAAACATTGGCCATTAAGAAGCAGTTCTTATAAATTAAGTTCTGCATTTTAGCACGCAAAAACGACGATATGGTTATGAGGCACACCATAGTGCGGGACTCCGGATTAATTTTGACCACCTGGGGATTTTTAATGTGCACCCAATGCACGGTACACCGGCATTCTCGCATTTTGCCTCCATGGAAATACGGCCACCGCAACCAGGATTTGATCCCGCGACATCACGCTTAGCAACGCAACACTGTAGCCACTACACCACCATGGCGGGTCTAGAAGCAGTTCTACCTGAATAATTTATTCAGGGAATGGGAAAATAAAGGTATTAATAGGAAAAATGAAAAGACGAGGTGAACTTGATATCATTTAACGAACAGTTTTGGCCCTCTATTGACCAGAAAGCGAAGCAACAAGTTATGACACTGTCCTACAGCACAGACGCACTTTTCAATTTGGTGACATTTCTGCACACCACAGAAGAATGCACCTTACCGTCTACGTTCTCATATCTCCGTGCTATGAGGCCACTGAAGATGAACATCTGAAACCTATGAATGTTCAGGCACGTCTCCGTGGGCAGCAGGCGAACTGGAAGTTTGTTCCGCCTGGCATCTTCAACGACGACCATGAATTGGTGGTCATCAAATTCCACCACGCTGCAAGACGTGTAGATTGAAAAACAATTAAGTAGCAAGTCAGGTACTGACTCTCCTAATCTCGCACACCTTTGCTTTTTTTATTATTATTATTTCACGATATGTGTTGTTGCAAAGACAGTGCCTAGAGCCACAAACGACTATAACAGCCAACTGATATTCTCGTTGCGTTGTCACAGATTTTTAACTCAATGCTGAACTTCTTGCATAAAGTTGGCAAGACATAACTAGGACTTATCACATATGCCCAAGTCAGGCACAATTTCACTGTTGATGAAAGCTTACAACAGATACTTAGCACAATTCAATAGCTCCTCCAAATTGCTAAATGAACATCACTAGTGATCCTAAAGAAATAATTACGATCGTTGTGTGACAAAGTTGTACAAGAATCTGGACATGAAACACCAAAAATCTAGGCACGTTCTGGGACAGTGCATGGAGCCCCGAAATATGTTCATTCTGTTTTGATTGGCATCAAAATGTTTATCGTGCTCTGGGCACCAAAACACCATGCTGCTTTATTCTAGCTCTACCATAGAAATAAATTTTCAAGAACATCTGAAGCGGCCGCTCGCTCAACCTGTGTCCTCTCTTTTTAAAGATGTTCTTAAAGTCAGCTGGAGAACAAGAGCTTCACTTCTAAAGAGAAGAAAGATAAAAGCATCAGTGACCCTCCCCCACCCCCCCTCTTACACCCCCTTTTTTTTCTGGGGTATTTGCTGCAACGTATAAAGTATAAATGAAAGTTAAATTATGCGCCCAAGTCGTAATCGCCACTCGCTGTTCCTGGCTAACGCACCCACTCAATGTCAGATTGCCTCGCGAGCAACTTGAAATGTTTTTCTTTAGCAGAACTGTCCAACTTTCCTGCTACAGAATATAAGATTTCTAGCTGTACCTCTACGCCACACTGTGCTGTTCGCTCGGTAAAAATCCATACGTATCAATGGTTCTCGAAGCTGTCAAGAGGGTTCGCACATGTCAAGCGCATATCATGCTGGGAAGGAGAATCTAAGAGGTCTGTAAAGAACCCGAACAGATGCTACTTTATTTTCTCGCCTTTTATATACCGAGCTGGGCTCGGTGTATGCAACATTGCGGGACTTGATAGCCAGCCCCATCGATGGCTTTTGAATGACTTCACACCCTGGTAGAGTGTAACTCTGTGCAGTATGCACTACAGTAGACACGAGACACAAAGTATTGCATGCCAAGGTGCAATAGTTGGATGTATTTACGGCACACCTCTGATATGTTTCGTAGATGAATGTCTGGCATGAAAATGAAACTATAACCTTTCAGTTTAGGAGCTGTCATGAAAGCGGACGCATCCCATTATCTTGAACCACTGTGGCAGGCGCCACAGGACACACGAGGCACAAGAAACAAATGAGATATTGTCACCGTTATTTGCAATATTGAAGCAATGAAAGATAGCGCTCGTCTTGTTCTCTCGTTCTTGTCCGTGTCTTCTAGCGCTACGACCCCCTCTAATGAAAGATAGTTTACAGTTAGACAGTTTGATTCGGACGCCGTAGGCACATAGGCAGAGGAAACCACTAGTGCTTCCTGCCAAGGCTAAAATATTGCCAGCAGGGGCCGTATTCTGAAACGTTCTACTTCGGCGATAGTTGCCTTTCGCCTTCAGGCGCGCGCTGATTGGCTGGTTGAGCAAAATTGAATGATGTCGGGCTCAACCAGCCAATCAGCTCATCCAAAACAGCCAATCAGCGCGCGCCTGATCGCCGAAGTGAAACGTTTCAACAAGTGATCATCAACCGCGCGCCTGGAAACGTCATAAATCGCTGGAAACGTCATAGAAAACGCGGACAAACGGGACAATCTAATATTCCGGGACACCCAACGTAAATTCTTAAAACCAATTGCAAGCAGTTTGGCAGATGCACATATAGATAAGTAACTGACACAAACATCAGGACATCTTTCGAAACCGGGACATGTCCCGAAAATACACAAATCTACTCATATCTGAAGTAGTACTTACCGTCCAACGATTTTGACGTACCTTCCTATTTCGCCGCTAAGCACGTCTTTGAACTCAACGAGGTTCATTGTTTCATAGCGACACAAAAGACGCACCCTTGTAAGAGTTCAGACGAAACGGCTGATATTAACACTATTTTACATTAGCACAAAAGCGGTGTAACAAGCGAAACGAGCTTCCCGCCGTCTTGCCTGCCAGCCTGCAAGAGTCACGTGTTCTGGTCGAGTCACACCACTTGCGGCAGGTTGCGGAAAAGTTGTCTGTGGCTGCGGAAAAGTTGTGCCGTGTATTTTACAGTCCGTAGTAAAGCAGCAAAATTGCTGCAAAATATTTGGTTGTGGAGAATTTAGTTTTTATTAGCGTCAGCATGTGGGCTTACAAAATGCGCTTACAAATTTTCCCACAAATATTTGGTCATGTGATTAGTATTTACCAATGATACTTTTGAGACGCAGTAAATAATAGTAGACAGAGGTTCTTCTCATAAAGTGGGGATCTCAACGCGCGCAAAGGGTAAATACACGTGTGGTGAATGGAAGAGGTTTCGATAAGTTATTCTGAATTTTATGAACGAGCGTTACTCTTCCTTGTCATGAGCGGAGTTAACATCTCACCACTGTGTTAAGAAAGGAAATATGTTTATGCCGCACTCTGTAGGGTACGCTGTGTTGAGAAAGTATTGAAAGTTGTGCCATTCTCTTCGCGCTTTAGAGCACGTTAATCAGCAGGATGGATACCCTCTCAGTTCGCCGTCCCAAACGAGGCGAGACCGACGAAGAACTGATGCAGATGCAAGACGAGTTTCTGAAAAGTGGCGAAAAACCATCGGTGCAGTTGGTACGAACAGAACGGACCAACCACGAGTCCAAAGCCAGGGCGTCTGTCCCCGAACCAAACGAAACCATTGGTGTTTATGGCCGAAAACCGCCAATAGCTACTTCAAATGTCACTGGGACAGCCAGGCGATAAGTCAACTGAGGTGGACCATGTGGAACTGGAGTCCGTGCTGTGCGATGTCATTGTAAGAGATCATCCCGTATGCGCGCGTATAAAAGCTGCGCGCTTACTTATGTGTTGGCCGTAACACAGCAGCGTCTGATGTGTTCATTTCTTTCTTTTCTTATTCATCATTGCGTTTAATTTCACTGAAAGGGCTAATTTAAGAAGAAGATTTGGTATATCTAGCTTCTTATATTTACTGATTAGTGCCTGGTTGGACACAAGCTAAAATAGCGGATGACAAGCGGTAGCTTTGTGCTCGTCCTTCAATCTGACACACACTTCGCGCGCAGTTTCATTCCTAATCATCCTCATAATCATTAACACGTCTGGCATGCAGTGAATCTATTTCATGGCATGAATAAATTATGGAGCAACGATGCAAATTGAAGAAACACGAAAACATTTACACCCCTTGATGATTGAGATGTATCACAATATCTAACTTCGTGTTGTCACATAATTTTTTGTTTTTGTTTAATCACATGATTAATACAGTGATCTTCAAGACATACTATATTCACATGGAACATGATAAGTGTGTCAATTCCTCATTGTCTTTGTTATATCTGAAATAGAGCTCAAATACCCCAGCAATTTCATTCCTGTCATATAATGAGCCTTAGTTTGGATTATTGGTTTTGCCCTTAAACCTGCATATCTGTATATGCACAAAAATATATGCACAAAAAAAAAGGTCGAAGCCTTTTCTTGTCTCGTTGTATTCCTCTCCCGAGTGGCTCCTGTGTACTTGTTTGTTTTCTTCTTCCTTTTACGTGTTTACCACACAAAAAAAAAAAGAAATATAAATAAACTGCCATTTGAAAGCCTAGCATGTGTCCTGTCATTCTCTCTTTGCTTGTACTAAATTAATCTGTAGTGACCCCACTACATCTTTCGTAGCCTGTGTGTGGACATTAAAACCCACAATTTATTTTGATTTGCTTGTTACATTTCCTTCACTAGAGTAGTGTTTAGCTGTAATCGTAAACAATGACTCCAGCCTCTCACCCTTATTATAGTGCCTGTGTTGCTCTGCACTAAGACCAGAACATGTTCCATGTGGTTACCACGAAGAGTGGGTTTACCGTTTGCCTATGGTAACTGTGTGATTATGACGCTATGTGGAACGCAGGGCAGGACCACATAAAAATATGGTGAAGCTATGCTTCATTTGGTTGATCATTTAGTATGTGTGTTGACCCCGCAAATGAAGCTAACAAGAATACAAATGGATTTTTTGTTATGCTTATACAGGAACGCAGTATAAATAAAGATCTCATAAAGCCTCCATCTGCCACAACAGCACCATTTCCGGAGCCTGCGAGAGTTTCGGTAAGCAAACATTATTCTCTTTTTTTTTTCAGGTATGTTTACAATGTTAGTAACAACAGTTTTATTTTGACGTTACCTCATTTTTTCGTATTTTTATGCTTCATTGTTTCTGCTCTCAAAAAACTTAGCTTTGTAGAAGTTCTTGCTGTTATTTACTCAGATTATTTTATTCAATGAAAACACTCCTGCCAACGAGCAAAAGAGCTAGGTTCCATTTTATAAAAGAAAGATATGGGCAGCTATACATTCTTTAACAGTCTTAAAGCAGACACCACATGAAAAACATGACGCAGGCACATGTGCTGTTTTTTTGTGTGGTGTTTGTTCGCCTGCCATTAAAGGAATATATAGTAAGCCAGACCAACTTGCCCAGCAACAAGCCTTTTGATCCATGGGCAAGCTTCGTTTAGAGAACTGAATGCTGATGCACAGACAAAAAATACTGCGCGAGTCTGTGTAGCTTCTCATAAAAACGTTTTGACTCAGAGGTGATGCTTTCCTGTACGCACCACTGCATCTACTGTTAGTGCCAATTTTCACTGTGGTGATTGGTAGCCCACAGAGATACGGCATGATTTCTTCATTCCTGGCATTTATGGCATTGTTCATTGCATCAATTTTTATTGCAGGGCATCGCATTGCAAGGTCGCAAGAGCCTCTTTGCAACGAGGTTGAAGAAGCCAAGCCCAGCAAGTCAGCACCATGATTTCCCAAAACCACCACCTTCAGTGTCAACATCCGGCTCGGCCTTGTCAAAGGACGATTATGAAGCCGTGCACTTTGAAAACCTCGGACGACTGGCTTCCATGTCACATGAAGAGAAAATGAAAGCACGACAGGAGCTCCTTTCTCGGCTGGGTATGCCTTCATCTTCTGTGCCGTACATGACGCTGCAATAGACCCTTTTCATAAATAGCAAGGTGCACCAATGCAATGCACCAAGCCCAATACATGGCGGACTGCATATTGTCAACCAGGGTTATGAGAGTACTTCTAGTACAATTTGTTTGTGCGTAGAATACAGGAAATTACTTAGCATACAGTAAGAAACATGTTTTTAAAACTTATTGTCACTTTATGATGAGTGTTGTTGCCATATTCTGCTCCTTCAGGTTTGTGAGAAAGCCAACCTAACAGTTTCAAAGAGGATCTAGTGCTGTAGAAAGTCTGCATGCTTGTAGGCAGAGGGTCACTACGGCTCATTTCGTCGATAAGCGCCCGATCAGTGTGTGCAGGAAGAGCAGACGAATATCTTAACACCTTGTGGACAAGTTCATTTCGTCTGCTGCTGAAGTGCTGATTGGCTGTGGCACGTGGCTCCTGTTGAAGCGCATCCCAGCCCAGCCAATCAGAACTTCAGCAGTAGACGTAATGGACATGTCCACTAGGTGGACTCTTACAGAATACGTCCCCTGGGCTCTCTGTACTTTGAACATACCCTAATAACTTTTGGCAAGATCTCCAAATATTCACCTTGTCTTAAATAAAATTTGGAAGACGCTTAAGCTTCACCTTTAAGATTGGAACGCGATAGCATTCAAAAATCCTTGGCTGTCTTTACAATCCGACGCTATCACGTCTGTAGGTTCAATTTTGTTCACTAATGCCTTGCACCACGTGGAGGGCCTGCGCAGTCAGGTTGGTTCGAGATGATTATTTCTGCCAACGACGCCGGCGAGCCCGCGCCCACGCCGACGCCGGATTTTCTGCGACACGGGGCTCTTAACACTATCGCGTAAAAGGGCTCACCACTGGAGCTCATTGTAATTGCACTGGCTACCTGTGTCTGAAAGCTCATGTGCTTGTGTCAGTGACTGAGGAGTCCATCTCTTTGGTTACAGTGAAACTGATGGCGCAGTTGCTGCATCTTTATTATTTCATACTGTACACTTTGCTGAATACACTGAAGCTCCTCTGGGCAACATTCAACAAAAATTCTGAACAAAAATTTTTAAGTCATCTGTTGCAGATGGTAGCTTAATTCCAGCTTATCAGATAAGGTGCATTAGTTGAAGAGATTGAATTTCAACATTGCCGAATTCAATGGAAGGCCTCATTAGTGTAAATACAGCGCATAAGAAAACTTATACGATAAGGATTGGGGAAATGTTAGTACTTTTTCTGCAATAAACTTGACACTGGAAAATTTTTTTGATGGCCAGTTTCTGTGGTGACCAGAGAAAAAAAAAATTCTGAAGCTGCTTCTAGTGTCCTACATTTGCATTTTGTATAATAAAAATGTGGTGCATTAGTGTAGATATCCATATGCACGTAACTTCTTTCTCTTCATTAATGTAACATATACGCTCTTTAGTGAAATGAGTAGGTTTGATAACTTGAATATTTCTCTCGGTCTCTTAGACCCTGCAACAGTGGCATTCCTGCAATCTCGACGGAAGCTCGCGGACTTGGACAGCTCAAGAAGGGGGCATGCAGAGCAGGCTTCTGCCAATTGCATCCAGGTCTCAAAAGATGGTACGCATAATGATGCCTCATCAAGTACAAAGCCACAGACACCAGGTACGATATAACTATCATTTGATGCAATCTTTAATTGTTTGGCAACTAGCTGGTTTGCATACAAACAACGATAAAGCTTGCTCATCACTATTAAGGAAGCATCCTTAATTACAGTGCATTTTTTAAATTTGACAGTTAATTGAGAATAACTGGTTTCATAAACGTCTTTTGCATGACTTACTGTAGGCTAAGTAATTGTTTACTTTAAGTGATGCTTTTAGTGAAGCGTTAACAGCCTGAGGTGTTTGCTTGTGTTGAAATATCCAGTTGTGCACCGACTAAATTTTTACTGGACGCTGCATTAAGTGTTATGTTTTCTGATAACGTGTTGCTTTGAAGTCAGTAGTGCTCCCTCACATTGCGCATGCTTTTAAAAAATTCCATGTTTGGTTGTGCAAGTTTGTGTCGTTGGCTTTTCATTGCACGTTACGACAGCTATAAGCTTGCTTTCATTTTGCTCTCCCAGGGTCTCATACTGCTTTATTTCCTTCAGATTTCAAAACAGAGCATATAAAACTGGATTTCTCTAAGCCAAATGTGGCAGCCAGTGCTGAACACAAGATTGATATGCCTGCTGGATCCGCTGTCGATTCCCTTGAAGCCACTGATGCCCAAGCACCAGCTTTAGGTGAGCTCTGGACCGGGTTAAGCAGTACTGTTCGTTGACCTTTAATGTCACAGTCATGATCAGCCTATTTTAAACCTGCTGCCAATGAATGGCCTCTCCCAGTGACCTCCTGTTAAGCTTGTCTTGAGTCAGCCGATTCTAGCACATGCTTGCAAATTTCGTAATCTGCCAACTGTCCGTCTCCCCCAACTTTGTTTCCGTTTCTTTGGCAACCATTCTGTGGCTCTAATAATAGACCACTAATTGCACATTCTATGCATTTCATAATTTGCTTGACTGCACTTTTCTTGACTACAATGCCCTCACAGCAAAGATGTAGCTTCAGGGTGCCGAGATCAGTCAGCCAATCATTCAATGAATCAATTGAAGGGAGTGCAGAGCCACTCTAATATTTTCGGGACAGTCTGACATGTGATGTAATAGTTCAGCGGAAATCCGCTAGGTGGAGATAAGTAATTAAAGAGAAACTGAGACATCCACCCAAATGTAGCAATTCGCTACTATGGAAACCCAACCGGGTTCCTCGAAAGAAAACCTCGCAGTTGAAGAAAAATTCGTCCTGGTCCGGGACTCGAACCCGGGACCACCGCCTTTCCGGGGCAGCCGCTCTACCATCTGAGCTAACCAGGCGGCTAGCAGATGGCAGGGCGAAGTCGAATTTGTCGACAACTCGAAGCAAAGGCAAGTATATGATGTAATAGTTCAGCGGAAATCCGCTAGGTGGAGATAAGTAATTAAAGAGAAACTGAGACATCCACCCAAATGTAGCAATTCGCTACTATGGAAACCCAACCGGGTTCCTCGAAAGAAAACCTCGCAGTTGAAGAAAAATTCGTCCTGGTCCGGGACTCAGATGGTAGAGCGGCTGCCCCGGAAAGGCGGTGGTCCCGGGTTCGAGTCCCGGACCAGGACGAATTTTTCTTCAACTGCGAGGTTTTCTTTCGAGGAACCCCTGACATGTGCATTCAGTTTTCATGTCTTCAAATGAGTATATTCTCAATTTCTTTACCGTCTTCTTTTTATTCATGGATGTCCTGCAGGTGTTTGCGGTGGCCACCAACTAGAGTTCACTAGAGTCCTGAATTTTCTGCTGGACGCCCACTCTCAGTTGTTTTGTTTTTCCATTGTTTGGCCATTACACATGTACACCCGGCAACAAAATGTTACAGGGCATGAAATCTGAGAAAAAGCTGAATATCTCCGCAGCCTGTAGCAGTAGCCAGTAAAACTGTATATGGACAATGTTGTTAGCATATTCTAGTCGAAGCCCGAAATGCAAATACCAGGCTGTGTTATGAGGCTGTGGAGATATTCAGCTTTTTTCTCAAATTTCATTCCCCAGAATATTTTGTCGCCGGGTGTACAGCACCAGAAATGCACCCATCCTTGATAACATAGCAGAGCTCATAAAACTGTGTTATGGGGTTTTTAACTATCTATGTGTCAATTTGCCTCACCCTGCAGATGAAGACGAGTTGCCAATCAAGCCAACAGAGGCAGCCAAGAAGTGGATTCACATGGATGAAGTTGAAAAGGACAAGCTGCAGTGGATGACCATGCTCCCACCAGTGAAGGCTGTAGATCCTCAGGTGCCGTGGTGATCTGGCATTCTTTTTCTTTCTATAGTTACGCTTGCCTTATACTTCGCCCTTGGACTTGTGTTGTTGACTGAGTTTGTGTATTTGTGTCGTGGCTAAGCATGTGAGATGCAAAGCAAGTAGATAGGTCAGAGCCCAGACTGAACACACCAGCACCTAGCTTGTCTGTTGTCTTTTGTGCACTACTGCAAGGAAGCAGATGACACTTGGGGTGCCTCACAGCTGCTGTTCAACAGAAGGGTAACAATAACAAGCTTGGTGGCAGTGGCTACCACACTACGATGATCATGCTCATGATATTCATCCGTCTGCCTGTCAGTGAGTAGGGAGCAGAAGGAAAGCTCAAAATTGCACTGTGAAACGTTAGCCCGTTGAGTTCGTTTACCATAGTAATTGAGTCATAATTGTTTGGGCTCCTGTATTTGCTTATTATTGTCTAGACTGGAGGCATGGATCGAGCACAACTGCTATGCCATATTGTACATGGCAACGTGTTCTCCTAATGGGCTAGAAAACTATGCTGGAAAGTATACTCCGTTTCATACTTAGCAGGCAACACTGCTGAGGCTATGCAAATACTAGTGCTGTCACAAAAGTCACATGCCGCCCGTTTCGCAGTGCAGTTGTTTTTGATCTCTCATGCTTCCTACGAAATAACTATTTAATATATTACAACGTAAGCTTGTGGGCGTGACATTATGTTAAATGACATTATTGGGGCACGTTTGTGCTTGCAGTAACCGACATACTATGTTTTGGTCGCGAGTGAAAGTGGTGCACTGTGGCCACTGGCAGCACAACTGTGTCACTGCTCATTCGGTGTTGAATTGGTTCAAATCTCTGACGCCTTTCATGTTGTAATTACGCCATATTTTGCAACATAAAAGTAACAGACATGTTGTTACATCAAATTACATGGTGCATACCTATATCTTCCTTTCACACGTGACACACTATTTTCGCTCATGAACGCAAGCAGAGGGAGAAGTCTGTCTAGCCCTCGTAGTATTGCCTGCTATCTATGAAACAGAGTATAGATCAAAGTATAAGTCGCATGTATGATTGCATTACATTCACCTGTGCAATACGGCTTGTATGCTTTGCCTTTCACAACCTTTCACAAATATTACTATTAATATTTTACCAGTACTGCTCTTTAACTACTGTATTTTTCCGCGTATAACCTGCCACCACGTAAAATCTGCACCCCCAATTACAACAGCCCAGAAAGAAAAAAAGAAATATCCGCACATATACTAATCCGCGGAAATAACTGCGTAGAAAAACGCCCAAATCTTTGCAAAAACAGTTTCCATTTGCGTATGCACAACTCATCCATGCCGTATCTTCAGCCAGCGGCTTTGTTCCCTCCCTCTTTGGCGATGCTGATAAAGCTGGATTCACTTGCCGGACGTTATCGCAGACGAATCAGTGACCTGATAAGTGACATGAATCAGATCACTTCATAGCTAGCATTCACACAACAGAGATGACAGCGCGGATGAAGCAGCTCTTGCATGGGAAACGGCGATCTTAACACGACTGAGCCAAAAACCCCAACAGTTATTTGGCTCACCGCTGTATCACTAAGCGCTTCACATGGACTGAGGGAGCGCCGCGGGAAAGGGTGACGTATGAGTTTATCAGCGCCACGTGCACGATTTGCTAATTACTAAATGCAAAATGGTGATCAGTAAAGAGCAGGAGAATGGGTGCCCATGAAAGTGGGGAGAAGGGAGCTTCAACACGCAGGGGTGAGGAGAAGGGGAGGTTCATTTAGGAGATAACGAAACTTTGAGTGGTGGAGAACCTTGCTTTGAAGTGTGTGGCTTCACAGCAGCGCTGCGTGCGCTGCCCTGAAACCATACTTCAAGGCCAAATTCGCATATAACCCACACCCTGATATCACCGTTACATTTTTTGAATTTTTTGTGTGGGTTATACACGCAGAAATATGGTATCCTTCTATTCTGTATGCACCCGTTCTGTCGTGCAGGATGCAGCAACACCGTGCATTGGACGGTTTGACTTCGAAGGGGAGCTGGTGCCACCAAACCAGGAAGTGCCCGTTCACAGGGGCTTGCATCACCATGGCGATAACCCTGAGGTCAGGCTCATTCTGTCAAATGTCAGAGGACAAGTCAGAGAAAATGATAGATGGTCGTTCTGTGCACAGACCACTTGTATGTTGCACCTGGCTGATTTTACTGGACTGCGCTCACATGTGAATAGCAATGACTTTACAAGTCGCACAGCACAGACATTCACAGTGGTCTTCTTTGTGATTTATTTTTCTTCCTTAAGAGCTCTTTGCGGGGTAATACAAGAGATGGAGGGCACATTGAGAAATTGAAATATAGTAATGGTCACATTTTGAAAGGTTTGACATAAACTGAACATGCAATATAAAGTGTTCATTATAACAACTTAAAAATCACCACAGCATGCGAACGGTAACAATCTCTTGCATTTTCAGATGGCTGGCTACAGCACTGCAGAAATCTTGCGCCTTCTGCGAAGCCAGGTGCGCTCGCAACGCCTGCTGGCTCTGCAGTTGCTGGAGCGCATCCTCACCAAGGTGAACATTTTGTATTGCTTTTCTTCTTTATTCATCAAAGAAATTTTTATAAGCCTTCATTGAATGTGCGATTACTGCATGTAACAAGTCAGTGTGTTCTGAAATAGTAGTTCATGCTTGTAAACTACAGACCAGGAAACCGGAAACGGGACTCCCGCATATGCATACCTGTCAGCAGCCTTATCTGAAAAAGAAGCAGTCTTTCTTGTGTGTTCAAAAGCCTCAACCATCACGCAGTGTGTACTATCTGCTGAATAGCTCATGGCATTTAATTACCTTTTTTTTTTAGTTTTTCTGCAAGTTATGTGGCAATATAAATGCATGTGATTAATAATTTATTCATTCAACAGCAGTGTTCTTCATTTATCTCGGTCTTATCTATACTTAAGCTGGCAAAACCAGTTGAAGAAAGTACATTTCACCAGTTTTACACTGACTGGATGTCTTTGTCTCCCTTTCTTGTGTCTGTGTTTTTTATTGCTGTAGCCTACTAATGATGGAGCCTACTAATGAGCCATGACTGGTCTGACTAGTGAGAACACTAATCTTCTGATAGTGCTTTGCTTTGCAAAACTGCAAAGAGCACATCTATGGAAGACGGGTTTTTTATTGCGCTAAGTTACATGTTCAGTTATGGAAAACCAACTAGCCCAACAATTAATTGTTCTAGAATACCTTGTTGAACTTGTATAAGTGCACTTATGTTTGTTTTCTTCAACTTTCAAGGGGGCCTTTATTTCTTGGATCAGTTTTTGTAGTTTAGCACTATCGTTTTCGAGCTAGAGGAAATTTCTGTTACGTCTTCCATAGATGTGCTCTTTGCAGTTCTGCAAAGCAAAGCACTATCAGAAGATTAGTGTTCTCACTAGTCAGACCAGTCATGGCTCATTAGTAGGCTCCATCATTACTTCGTTACTGTATATCCTCTATTTGTGCTCAATGTTTGTCATATTTCATGACAAAAATAGGGCATTTTTTGCATGTAACGAAAACACTATGCTTGGATTTCTCTTCCTAGCACTGGCTCGGTCACTATGTGGGGAGGATGGAAGGAGGCGACTTGCTGATGCAGCTCCTCCAATCTGGACTGGCACCCCTCGTACGATCCGCACTCGACGATCGAGCGACAGTGGATGCAGCATTGGCGGTGCTCCAAGCACTGCTGGTCTCCCAGCCTGAACAGGTGTGTCCAGCTGAGCTGATGTTTCACTTTGAAGTGCTTAGCAGGTTAACGAAGCAGGCAAAGGAGCCAGTGCGGTGAAAACTGGTGATAACAAACTTGGATACAGTGAACTATGCTCTTAATCAAACACCACAAACAGTGGTGCCATCTCTTAATACTCAAGAAAAGTATTCGTCAGAAAAAATACTTCAACGTCCTGTTTTTTTTTTTTTTTTTTGCTTTTTCTTGTAATTTTTTTTTTTTTTTTCATTTTTAAAGGAGGAAAATGTGCATTGCTTGTTTGTCTTCAAATGTCTACATTTGTGTCTAGACTTGCTGCAGGTCACCCACCGTCAGATGTCATTTTAGATTGAAATTTAACAAGGAAACTAATTAGTGGTAGAGACTGGTTTGTTTACAATTGCCTAATTTAATCATTCAAAACTAGGTGGTTGATGAATGCCATGATGAGAAAAGCAAAAGCAGAGGTAATCACTGGCCAGAGGGTATGAAAATTATTCGCTACAGAAACCACGTAGGCTCTTTGATTACGCCATGCTTGTGTGATCCTTGGCTGATGCAGGTTTGGCCGATGATGCCCTGCATGTATTATTGCCGCCACATTTGATTCTTCATGTGCAGGCATTATTCGGCCGGGCATTCCTGTGGCGGCATGGTCATAGGACCTTTTTCCTGAGGCCTCCCACTGAACTTCAAAACTCAAGTGAAATCTCAGATGTGGACTTGTCACAGATAGACCTTGTGCAGGTAAAGTAGCCATGTTTTACAGGGATCCTAAGTAGGGTTAAAAAGACAAAGACAGACGTAAGAACGACAACATGTGGCACTAACTTCCAGCTGTTTATATTGAGAGGCAGACACGTTTTTATATTGACCTCTTCCGCTTGTCAAGTGGGGTATGACGTCATGTCAAAAACAGCGTACGTACATGACTATCCAAGAAAGCCAGTTTCTATGCAGATATATATAGTGATTGGGAAGCAGTGCACATACGTGTATGCAGAGTTTTGGATGTTAGGTGGTTAAATTAACTCACATGTTCGCGTTTCACGGACTAGTAGGGCCAAGCCTGGAGACATAATGCAGTAGTAAACTGTGCTTATCCTGGAGGCGGTGTAATAACAACTGAACCAATCACAGAGACACAGTGATCCGCGGTTGCGTTGGTCTTGTGGTCTCAGGGTCTTGATGGGCAGGCACGTAATAGTTAATGTTGCAGAATGCAATGGAGAAGACGAACAGATTTATACCATTTAAGTGATCGCTTCACAAAAGCTTAATTTCGCATACATGCCAACATGTGCATTAGATTTGCGTACCATTTTTTCTCGACCCTTTAGGGTGGGTCATATGCGTGAGAATACGCTGATTATCAAACTGTGAGGTGAGACATAGCCTAACTGAAAGCACTACTAAAAGCACTGCAAAATTGGACAAATCAATGCCTGAGCACTGATAAGGGAGGATACTCTTCATTTTTGTTGTCAGGCACTTCTGCGCATGGACTTGCTGCAGCGACTGCATTACATCCTGAAGACGTTGCGGCCAGGGGCCAGCGCTGTGGCATCTGCGTTGCTTGTCATGGCCAGGCTGGCGCGGCACTCTACACAAGCCGCAACAAAGGTGATTGCCCTGGAATCGCTTCTGTGCATTTTACTAGCACTAGTGGCAGAAGACTGTCTAGGTGAAGTGATGGTAGTGCAACAAGCAAGGACACAGAAGACTAGACACCACAAGCACAGTCTCGGGATCAAAACTTTATTCGACAAAAATTAAATTGCATATCTATTTATCTCAGCACCGCCGGGAGAGCGCTGCTGCTAAAGGGGTCAAGTGCGTGCGTTCGGACTGTTCAAGTGTGAATTATTTGGCAAAGGCCAATCTTAGGATCGAGATAACGAAACTCGGGCCCATAAATGCATGGGCGCAGAGCGGGATCTTCGCTTTGGGATCGAATTAGCCGAAAAATTGAATTAATTGAATTCGAATTCACGAAAGTCTTCTACATATTTATATATTGTCGCGTTTGCCTTAAACTTCGCCATTAATGTACAATCGTCAAGTGGAAGCAAATACTTATGCGATGCCTGTAATGTCCCTTTTTTTTTTCTTTTTTTCTTCTCAGAGGTTTGTACAAGAAAAAGTTAGGACAAGCTCCTCTTTTAAGCTGCTGTTGACATTTTGATTTGGTTATGAGTGTCCGTATGTGGAAATTGACATCAATGATTGTAGGAGTTATTGGAATATGGGCCTTGGTAAGAGCAATTTCTTAGTGCAGCTGCTAATTTAATAGCAGTAATAATTTTTTGCCACATAATGTATAAATAGATTTTCTACGGTTCTGGTTGGTGTTAATTGAAACAAGGAGCCCCCCTCTTTAAACTGGGTTCATACAACGGATGCAGTTGTGGATGAATCAGTCAAGTGACATATGGCATACACCGAATGACTTCGCAGCTAGCATTCACATGACAGAGAAGCAGGTGACAAGGCGAACAAACTAAGCCTACTTTTAATTCCCAAAAGTGTGAGCTTTTATTTTATTTATTTATTTTATTTTTTTGCAGGTGCTAAACCAGCCCCACTTGATGAACCTCATTTTTGCAGAGTTCCTGCCGGCTCATTGGAGCTCTCCTGGCAAGTACTGCTGGCTTTGGGCCGCATGTAAATGTTTTGATTGAGAGTAAAATGATACATGGGGGTTGAAACATGGTGTGTGGAATATATCTGGTCATGTTAAATTGAAACCTTTATAGTAGTGAGTCCTGTGCATACATAGAATGTGTATCTGCTCATTTTCAGAAAGTTTTATTGTTGTGCCCTGAAGGCATTGATGGTAACTTTGGAAAACCCAGATTTCTCTGGTCAAGTCAATCCATCCATTTTCTTTTTTAGCAAGTATTTTTTTAGGCACATTATTCATTACCTCTTATAAGGAGATTAGGTTTTATGATGTAGCAGCACAAATAACAGACACGACGGAGCAATGCAAGTCCCTTCTTTTGCGTCTGTGTCTGTTATTTGCGCTGCTACATTATAAACCTAATCCAGCTCCACCAGTTTTCTGTTCTTGTGACGCAGATTAGGTTTACTGAAGTTATGCATTATTATTGCTATATGTGCTGCTGTAAGCTCTCTGGCTTATAAGACATGCCTCCGAGAAAAATTTTAACTACATCAGTGTTAGTTTGCACTTTACTTGACAACAGCATAGAATTTAATGTTGTGCAATAGACTGTACAGTTTCTAGTAAAGTTCCCGAATTTATTGCGAAATCATTTGAAGATTTGAAAACAATAGTTTATGAAAAGCTTGTGGAGATAATGACACAGAGACATATTTACCAAGCACTCAGGCTTGCAACTGTCATTTAATACCTCAAATACTGGATATATTTGAAGATAACTTGTGTTTATATCTTGGATGTTGTGTGATAACATTCATGCCTGAAGTAGCTCATTCTCTTACAGCTGTCATCAAGGGCAAGATGGCAGAAGCTTATGGCAACCCAATGTGGCCAGCACTTGAGTTGGTTCGAACTATTGCCGCAGCTGGAAAGGAATTGGCTGATGTGCTGGTGAGGTTCGCATACTTTCAATGCAGTATAATAGCATGGCCTGCCGTGTACTCTAAAATACAATTGCCTTTCATTTGCAGTTTTGTTCAGAGCTAGATGATGCAAATTTGTGACATACTAACTGTGTGCGCTTTGCATCGGAGCAGGCGAAACTGTAATACTGATTATGGCAGCCTTTCTAGTGTGTGTGTGTGTGATGTTAGAAACTCTACTGGGCACAATTATAGAAGATGCCTAGGCTATCTTCTCAATATTTTGGTACCTTGGTACATATGTTGGTACCTTGGTACAAATTTATCATTCTTGCAGCTGTGCTTGGTAAACAGCTTAAGTTAGTAGAGCAGCTTAAAGAGAGTACTGATGTTGTTCATACAACTGCTAACTCCTGGTAGAAGTTTTCCTGTTGTCCCGTATTTTTCTACATATAACCCACCACTGTTTATTTATAACCCGCACCCCAAATACAACAGCCCGGGGGGAAAAAAAAAAGTGCGTATAACTAGCGGAAGTAACTGCATACTCTTTGCAAAAAAAAATCTCCATTTGCGGATGCATGACTCGTCCACATCGTATCTTCTGCCAGCGGCTCTGTTCCTTCTCTCCTCGGCGATGCTGATAAAGCTGGATTCACACGACGGATGTAATCGCGGATGAATCAGTCACATGGGGACGTGACATGAATGGGATCATTTCGCAGCTAGCATTCAAGTGACAGACGATGACAGTGCAGATGGAGCAGCCCTCGCATGGGCAATGGCGAGGGAAGAAATTGTGACCAAGCCAAAAATTCCAACGGTGATTTGGCTCTCCATACCGCCAAGTGCGTCGCGAGGACCGAAGGAGCACCGAGAGAATGAGTGACGTATGAGCTTGATGGCGCCGTGTGCACTATTCACCAACTACTAAATGCAAAATGGCAACCCATAAAGAGGACGAGAAGGGAGCTTCAACGCACAGCGCTGCTGTAAAGCCACAACTCAAGCGAAATTTGCACATAACCCGCGTCCCGACTTCAGCTAAATTTCTTGAATTTTTGGCGCGGGTTGTACGTGTAAAAATAAGGTAATGCTCCAGAGTTGTTTCATCTGTCAGGTATTAAGGGTGTGGTGCATTTGAGTCAGTTTGTCTAGCAATGGAGTGAAACAGTTCAGCCATTTAAATAATTCCTGCATTGAAGGGAGAAACTGGCAGCAACACTGATTTTTTTTTCTTTTTTTTTTTTGTCTTCGTAAGAAATCATTGAACACCTTTTGCCATCTGTATTTTGCTTTTCAAGCCTAAAAATAATCGAATTCAAAACTCCTGCATACGTGTAACAACCATGGCTAGAACTCTTGCATTGTTGAGCACATCAGAGCCACTCGCCTGTTTTGCTTTCAGCAGCCTGTCATCAATGCTAGCTTTATTGGTAATGTTCTAATGCCTTAATTCTTTTAGGTTCATGTTTAGTCTGACAGCAGAGAGCAGGTATGGAATCAAACAGTGGGCGAGGTAGTTGATATAATACCCTAGTCACAAATGAACATACCATGGGCCTTGTGTGAACCGTTGTTGTTGATGAGCTGTTGTTCCTCTCTCAATTCATTCACAGATACAGAGGCACCGGCTTGGGCAGTGCTTGGCTGCCTACTTAGCCTTAGAACCCAGGTGGGTGTCTTTTGCTGCCATCGATAGTAAAGTTGGTTTCGTGCCGCTAGTTTGCGGTTTGTTACTTTAATTTTTAGTGGCTGGCATTCTTTGCACTCGGCACCATGCAAAGTTCTTTAGCTCCTCACAGTATACTAGGAATTTGCAGCCAGTATAGGCAGAGCCTCTATATGCTTTGAAATGCGTAGCTCAGTGTTTCTTGGTTCTAACTGAAACGTTTTATTTCCTTTTTCACACGTGCAGTGCAAGCCAGTTGCCGGCCGCGGACTGCCTGAACTTGGCCCTGGAAGCACTTCGGACGTGGCGCATTCTTCTCACATATGGTCTGGGTGGAGAATTGTGCCTGTGAGCATTGGTACCACTTATCTCTCTCTTCTCCCTTTTTTTTTCTTTCTTTTCTTTCTTCCTTTCCGTTTAGTGACACACACGGCAGAATACTTTTTCTTTTCCTTCCCTAGTTCCCCACCTATGTTCTCAGACTCGTTTCAATATTCAAACAGTAGTGTGTTGATCTATTTCAATGTTAGAATATTTTCTCAAATCTAAGCAGGACTTGAGCTTGAGAAGAAGCTAAGGACTGCACAAGTGATGAAACCAAAAATTATAGGCTTAACGTTATAAGACAGGAAGACAGTAGTGTGGATTACAGAGCAAACGGAAGTTTCTGATATTGTAGTTGAAATTAATAGGAAGAAGATGAAGTTGGGGGGGGGGGGTCAGGTCACCTGTCATGATGGCTTAACGGCTATGGTGTTGAGCTGCTAAGCACAAGGTCGCGGGATCAAAACCCGGTCGCGGTGGCCACATTTCGGTGGGGGCAAAATGCAAAAACACCCCAAGTCCCGTGCATTGGGGGCACGTTAAAGAACCCCAGGTGGTCAAACTGAATTTGTAGTCCCCCACTACGGCGGACCTCATAATCGGATCGTAGTCTTGGCAACGTAAAACCCCAGAATTTACTTTAATTCTTCTTTACTTGGGCAGGTCGTGTAGTGTGTGGAGCAGATAACCTGTGGTCTATTAAAGTGGCAAAATGGGCACCAAGTGAAGGGAAGCGCAGTTGAGGACGGCAGAGAATTAGGTGGTGTGATGAAATTAGTAAATTTGAAGGCGTAGCATTATGTCATTTGACGCAGTGGTAATGGAAATGGATGACTTTAGAAAATTCAGCGCCGCTTACGGCGCCAAGAGTATTGTGTGAACTTTGAGGGTCAGTTTAGGCTTTGGAGGCCATGCGCTGCATTGCTAGATACTGTGGTCACTGCGGGGTGCTGCGGCGAAGGCCGCGCCAAGATCGCCATCGAAATGCTCTGATGACTGTGGTCTTTGTGGGTGGGCATGGCAATGCGAGCCAGTCCGAGCTCACACCTCTCGCACTTCAACACTTGCAAAATATCTCGCGTGGTCTGCGCCCGCTGGCCCTATGCACGGAAATGTGTGGGGTCAGTTGCTGATGCCCCTATTCGCTGGCTCTTCGGCTACACTTGCCGACGCAACCTCCGTTTTGTGAGAAATGTCTGAGAAGTTATCTGCCTGCGAAACGTGTGAAAGGCTTGTAAACGTTGTCGGACGGCTACTGCAATCAGTAGGGTTTGCGCAGCATTTTGTGAAATGGTGTGCTCTCACATGCTCTTAAAGATAAAAAAACACACTTGCAGGAACTTCCTACCTGTTGCCAGTATGCACCAAGGCGTATTTTTCAGCACACGCTTGGAAGTGAGCACCAGTGGCAGGCAAATTTTTACAATCTGTCGGTGGTCCCCGTCAACTTGTCAAAATGCGTTGTAAAACACATTCACAGACATCTGTTCAAAAAACTTTTTCAGTTTTTCAACTGCCATGAGGCATATTCTAGTGCATAACTCACACGGCTGAGAGCCCCTTTAGAAACTGTTTACGCACCGAATTGCTTTAAACGTAATTGCTGCGGGAAAGTCCCCGCGCATATGAACAGCCGAAATGCAACGAAATAGTAGTGAACGTATAACTTCACGTTCTGATGGTGCCACTGCGATCTCACTGGTGTGTCAGGGCCGTGCGTTTCGTGTGTTTAGCAAAGGCAGATCACGACTCACTAGCTTCGTTGCATATGCAGTATAAACCACTTATAACGCAACCGCTTATAGTGCAGGACCGGATATCATCATCATCAGCAGCCTATATTTTATGTCCACTGCAGGACGAAGGCCTTTCCCTGCGATCTCCAATTACCCCTGTCTTGCGCTAGTGTATTCCAACTTGCGCCTGCAAATTTCCTAACTTCATCTGGACCGGATATAATACGGTCTTTTCAGACTGCCGTTAATTTTCCCATAGTACTCGATGTATACGCGTATCGCTTTTAGTGCAGTTGCGGGACACGAAATACCATAATGTGCGGCTGCCTGGAAGTTCGGCAGTCAACCTAGATGGCAAACGCTCCCCTCAAGCCGCAAATACCGTATTTACTCGAATCTAAACAGCACTTTTTTTTTTATAAAACAGGTCCAAAATTTGCGTGCGCGTTAGAATCGAGTACGACCCTAAATCTGCGTTACCATATATCGGCATTTAAAAATGGCCGCCTCGCACACGTGTCTAGCCTTGCTACTCTCGAGCCTAGCTACTCTCGAGCCTAGCTACCGTAGCTTCCTCCATGTGCTGCAGTACACGTGCTTAGGCAATAGTCTACCATCTGTCTGCACGTTCTCTGCGTCTGCTCTATCAGCATGAAGTACCGAGTTCATCATGATGCCGCATTTAAAAGGAAAGTGATCATGTGTGCGGAGACGGACGGAAATCGGGCAGCCTCTTAGGCGTTCGGAGAATCCGAAACTTGCGTTCGGGACTGGCGCAAACAGAAGGAGAGAATTTTCGCCAGCAAAGCAATGCAGAACGGTTTCAGTGAACCGAAGTAGGACGTAATCTGCGATGATCCACTTCGGCGATACGATCGCCTTGGCTGTATCTCGAAAGCAATCTGCGACGGGGAAAGTCCGCCGCGCGCCGTGTTTTCGCCGCTTATAGGTCGCGTTGAAGCGAGAGGCATGATAGCACGAAGGTCAATTCACTCGCTGCAGTTTGTAACTCGAGCGTTTTGACAGTTCGTTTCCGCGGTCAACGAGCAAGATGTGTTCATGTTTCCTCGTGCGCACGTGACACTGTGCTTGTTAATTTATTTGGTAAGCGAATACGGAACCTAGAGCACGGTGACAGCGACGGCAGAAATGCGCCTGGAGTGTCCATTATCGCAATAAAATAGTTGTTTTGGTTATAGTGCGGTACCGCTTATAGTGCAGATATTTGCGGACTCCGGCGATTTACGTTATAAGCGGTCTACACTGTACCTGGCAGGCAAAAAGCGGGTGCCGGAGCACGTGTGCACTCACTGACTGTGCGGATGGCTGCAGCACATACCGGCACGGCATTTTGTGGCCACTTTGGGTCGTGCTTATCTTTGTTGTGCTATGTAACCTGTTGTGCTATGGTTAACTAAGACGGTAGAAGAAAGGATTGGCTCCAGTTAAATGAGGCACATCCTACGTGGGTGGCTGCAAGTGAAGCAGATGACGGAACGCCATCTGTCAAGATTCCCATAATGCCTTACTGATGGCCACTTAAGGGTGTGCACCGCTTTCTAAAGTCGTCCATTGGAGAACACTTGGAGAGGCTTTCATCCTGCAATGGACATAAATTAAGCTTATGGAGATGGCTGTTGTAGGCTAATCTTTGGCTGAAATAAGTGTGCAACATTGATGCAACCAGGTGTTAGCTACTGTCATGCAAAATTCAGTTATTGATTAGTATTGCCAACATCTTTCCTTCTTAGGGATCTGTATTCTGTGGTGGCGAGGAGGTTGCAGCTGTTCTCAGCGCTTGACTTGGATGGAGTGCCCTTTGACCTCGAGTACGGTGCCCACCTACTCCACTGCCTGTCCATGTTACCCGCAGATGTTGCGAGGTCATCCTTGGCTGGACTGAGCATCGCGCTGAACATTGTTTCCAAGCGATGGCTGACTCTTCTTTCTAGGGCAACAGACCTTCAATCGATTCAGGTATGCCTTGGTGTAAGAACACATCACACCAACTTAAGGTCTGTAGGTGTTGTGCCTGGGGGCTAGTATGTGTCTGCGAGAGTGTCAACAATGAAAGCTTGAAGTCCACAAACATCATTAGTTCTGTTATGTTTTCGGTCAGTGCCTCCTTCAGAGTGTCCATTAGGAGTGTAGGTTTCTTACAGACTGGGCTACCCTTTGATGTGTTTTTTTTTCCAACCAGACAGGAGTGTACATTGTGGCAGCTATGCTGCACTGCCTGTCCTCCATGTGTGAACTCGGTGAAACGCCCGACACCAGTGTAGTGGATGCCATGCAGCTGGTTCTCAAGTCACAGCTTGCCCCGTTTTTGACATTGCAGCTCAGGTATGCTTCACTCATTTGACGTCTTTCTCTGTGTAACTGCCTCCTTCACTGATGGCATTGGTAGGGCCAAGAAACCAGAAAACAACTAAATAGTAACACCTTGTTACTAACTAGTAACGTCATGCTATGACCCGGGAACTTTTGACATTGACGGTGCCTCTTTGCTCAAACCAAGCAATAAAGGGCGTGGACAAATGGTCCTCAGTATGCTCGATGAAGTCCTCTGCTCTCGATAGCAGCAGACCATGCCACAAGAGAATAAAACATGCAAATTTGCACTTCCTTTTGCATCTAAAATAAATAAATAGGCATGAACGCAGGCTATCATCTGTTCTGAGTGTTGCAGAAATAGAAATGCCAGGTT
The DNA here is from genome assembly GCF_013339745.2 of Dermacentor silvarum. Lineage (NCBI taxonomy): Eukaryota > Metazoa > Arthropoda > Arachnida > Ixodida > Ixodidae > Dermacentor > Dermacentor silvarum. Next base: position 130,655,668 of record NC_051162.1, on the reverse strand, counting down.
TGCATGCTAAACAGCTAGATAATTAAAAGTTTCCCATGGAAGTACCATTTTGCGTGAAGTTTAGTGTGGTATTTCAAGCATTACTTACCAGTTTTGTCCACAATAAGTTCAAGTGGGTGTCATCTGAGGTGGCACCACTCAAAACATGTTGATTCCAATGCAGCAGAAAGGTGGCGACATCTCACAGCTACAGTGAACACTGCACTGTGTTTTCGTCCGTGGCCTCCGGGATCAGGTGGTGCTTGGAGGCCATGTTTCGCCATAATTATCACAGATGACACCATTGTTTCATTGCAGCGGAATCGAAACTTTTTTTAGTGGAATCTCCACAGATGACACACCTGTTTTATACCCTGAAAATATGGTACTATTAAACTAAACTTCGTGCGAAACGGTACCTCTGTGCGAAGTTTGAGTTAAGCCAGCGGTTTATCAGTAAATTACAAACATATTGCTTAAATTAAAGAGCATAGAACTGCACTCTGCAACATATGCTTTCTCTGCAGCACCTGCTCTTCACTCCTGGCTGAAAGTGAAAGAAATAAAGTGCAGCCAGATTCCAGCTCCAGCGAGTGCCTTCCATGTGTTGCATCCGAGGAGCCTGTCCCTTGCGAGGGTTGGGACATGGCTTCGTTTGAACTCCTGGCTTCTATGGCCAGGCTGCTTCGCACAATGGCCACCAAGTCGGAAGTTGGCAAGCGCGGAGAACTCTCTGCGGTAAGGAGAGTTTATCGTTTTTAGCTTCTGCAGTCGCTTATGGCGCTTACAGTTCACAAAATTTGAAATGGGCTTCCGTTACTTCGAGAGAGCTGTCGCTGGAGATGCGATTTGGACACCACTTATTGTAGGCAAACCCAACAGATTCGTGTGTTGCCATAAAACTTGTTCCCATTTCAATTTCAGAGCTCTTTCCTGGTGCTTTTTGTCAAACCCTCGTCTCTTAGGAGGCTTTAGTGCCTCACCACTTGGAGTCACTGAGTAGTGGCTCCAGCAAAACGTAAAGTGAGAAATGCAATTGGTGATGTGGCGGTGGAGAATCGATGCCACTGCTCCAATACATTGACCTCCGAGATGGGTAGCTGTTGATACAAAAGTTCAGCGCAATTATGGGCAGAGCATGGCGAGCATTGTTGCTCGGACATGGCACACAACTGTAAATGCAGTAAAAATGACGAAATGGAGGGAAGGCATCAAGGACATGAAAGGAAGAAGCGTTTCATTGCCAATAACTCTGTTAATACAAGGCACATTCATAAGCTTTTTTGCTGGAAAATAATCGTGAAGAGGTGCCCCTAGATGCCAGATGCATTCCGCACCTTTCACAAGTGGTTTTGTCGGGCATCTTTAAGTGCATTCTCCTTTCCAATTTTTTTTTTTTTTTTCCTGGCTCTATGTTGGTTTAGAGCCTTACAACTTGTTATAGAGACAACTCAGTTATGTGAATTTCTTCCATTTGATATTGCCCTAAATGAGTCTATGCTTTTGAGCATTAATAATGGCAGTAATTTTTTTTTAAAGTAGGCAGTATACAAGTATTGAGTGCAAGTATTACACATTTTAATTTTGTGCATTCACCCTTCTAATTTCTTTCCCCCCTTCACAGACGAAGGCCAGCCTTGTTTGTAATGCTGGCGTCAAAACCTACTTGGACCAACTCTGTTCTCGCGCTAAGCACTGGACTCGGCACTGCAGTCAGCGATGGCTTTGCCGCCCAGAGTTCAACCTTCTGTTTGAGCTGGGACTACTTGCAGCATCCGAGGTGGGTTGAGCATTGAATGGCAGCCAATCATGTACATGGGTGTGGCTGTGTGTCACTGTGAAAGCTACATAGAAAGCCAGCAATTGTGCCAATAGTGGCGTAGAACAGAAAATGCTTTATGTTTAAGTCAGCTCTGTTGCTAATTACTGAAATTTACCATGAATCATGTGCAGTATGCACTACTGCACACGATTCAAATGAAAGCTATCGCATTCAATTGTCAACCTCGTACTTAAATATCAGATCGGTAGCATCTGAAAAAACATGAAGTAAATAAAACTTGGTTTTGAGTTCTGAGTGCATCAAAACAGAATCTTACGGATCTTAACAGACATTTCGTGCTAATCCCTGGACATAAAAGTGCTGCAGCTTGGCTCATGTAAGCTAGGGCTCCTGATTCTCATATTGTCAGGTACCCGCTGCGACAACCCAATGACTATGGCATTCTGCTTCTGAGAAAAAGGTCACAGGTTCAATTCTGACCCTGGCGTCTGGATTCTGATCAGGGATTTTCAAAATTACTCGTGTGCATTAAATATTGCTTTTGGGTGTACCTTAAAAATACGTAGAGTGGTCAAAGTTAATCAAGAGTCCTTTATAACTGCATCTCTCAAAGACTTTGTGTTGCTTTAAGAAATTAAGCTCCATAGGTGTTTTGTTGAGCAGCTGTGAAGCTAGGTCATGCGTAACCTTTCGTCTGCTTTTCGTTCATAGAGTACAGTGAAATGTCTTTTCCTTTGTTTCAGACTTTAGACGAGAGTGACGCCGCGCTCTACCACGAAGTTTCCCTGGCCCTTCTGTCCACATGTGCCCCGGGCTTTCAACACCAGTATCTCAAGGTTCTTAAGGAAATAGTTTTTGCCCCAAACTTTGCTTGGTGAGAACTACTACCATTTTCTGGATTACATTAAAAGAGTGCTAGAACCAGCTGTAGGCGATGAGAACCTAAGAAAGCAGTGACAAAAAAACTGCTGTCCAACTCGAAGGAGAACTTGTATACATGTGCCAACCAGTTATGTTCACTCATTTCTGTGAAGTCACAGAGGGTGCAAACTTTGCATATCTGTGTTGCTCAGAAGCTGTTTTGTAGCTCAAAGGTGCAGTCGTGAAGCACTTGAATGAAGGCACTGCTTTTGGGCTGTCAGTGATTTTATGCACATTTTTTATCTTGTTCTAGCTCGCAATCCAGCCACTGGAGAACACTGTCGATGGAGAACATTCCGGTAACTCGGATGGAAAGTATCACAGGATGTTCCGTGCCCGTAATTGCCAGTGCCAAACTGGACAACGCAGCTCTGTCAGATATCAAGGATGCCTACTTGAAGACACTTGAACCTAGCCTAAGGCAGCTCAGTGAAAGGTTAGTTGCCATTTCACAGGACTTTACAAGCTAGTCTGCTTTTATAGTTGACTTGTGCTAATTCAGACCCCTGGGGACTGCATCTCTTTGTTTGAATTATCAGTATATGAAAAAGTATGAGTTAAAAACAGACCTATGCATTAATATGTGAACATATGTGCAACGTGTTCGCTGCAAACTTGACGGGGCCCGTGGTTGCCATCCTTTAGTTTTGCTCATCAACATACACAGCAACCTGAATGTCAAATGTGAGCAGGCTGAACTATTCATACTCTATAAATGACCCCTCATCAATCACTTTCGACCTTATTCCTTATCCTTAGCCCTGGAAAGCTAAAACATTTGACTTATCGAGAATGCCTTGTTTGAATTAGCTATCTCAAAGTGTATTAAAGAAAAAAAAAGACTCAGTCAGCCAACTAAAGTAGCAAGCTTTATTTTAATTAACCAGCATGTAATATTATTCAAAATTCAATTCATCTTAAGTACACAGCATTTATTTGGTGTAGTACTATTTCCTATGCCTTAACAGCACCATACGAGGGCTTATATGGCCTGTAACTATACATACAAAATATGTATCCTATGAAAGCTACAGCATTTCACCAACATCGCAACCATCACTGTTTGCATGTTCTTCTGACCTTTTGCTGTCATAGATGACATTGGGAAAGAGAATATTCATTAACAGGTCAGCTTTATAATTCATTTCAATTACTCTGCATGCATAATCAGTACACAAGGGAATGGGCTCAGGCCTATCTATGTATTGCATGCAGTTTCCACCGGTTTCAGAGTTAGGTACTGTATCTTGAAAACGTTTGGCCTGACGATATTTCAGAAACTCCGCACTCACTCATTCTCTCTTTTTTTACAGCGCATCGGTGTCGTTGACGTTGAGAACGAAGCCTCTGTTTTCGTATGACTGGGTCTACCTGCCATTGCATCAACTCTGTGCTATGGAGGAAATGACAAGGTGGGTGGCTGAAGTTGAATATTTTAAAGCAAAGCTTCCTTTGCGGAGCAGGATTGCTTTTAATTTCTGGTGTAATAGTGCCACAGAAAATACCCGAGGTGGGAAAAGTAGACTCAGTGAACACAAGCGCCGACTTTAAGTAAAAAAAGACAAAACACATAATGACAAATGTGGTCATATGAAGTGATGTTACCCGTTCAGAAACAGAAAGCCTTTTTCGTGCAGTACAATTGATGGATGGCTGATGCTCTTGTCTTTTTCACTGTGAATGTGACAAGCCATCAGGGACAAAAGCCATGGTCTGTGTACTTTTTTCGTCTCTTGTATTTTCTGTGCTGCCATTGTACCAGAAATAAGCCCATACAGTTGAACCCAGATATATCGAATCTGAAGGGGATCACGAAAAAGTTCGATATATAGGTAATTTGATATATAAAATAAAATTTTATACAAAAATTTTCAAGGGGATTTTACTTCTGTTCGTTATACACAATAATTCGTTATATGTGTGTTCGATATATCCGGGTTTGACTGTATCAACTAGGCCAACTTTCTGTGCTTCTCAACGTGATGGGTTTTGATGCTGTGGTAATTTGACCGTGAAGTGGAGGAGGACATATAGAGAGGGAGAAGGTATAAGAGACAGCATCAATTGATTCGTTATTATGTCATCTGTAATTATGTAATCTGTACCATAATGAATGCACACCTGCACTTGGTCGTGGCAGAAGGGATGCGCCTCAGTGGCTTGTGTTACACTGAGTGCTCTTGGTTGGTGCATTGTGTATTTATATTAACTATGAGTGTACATAAACAGGTCCCAAAGTCAAGCAGTGCAGTGGAACCTCTGATAGTAAAAGAATAAAATTGCAGTACTTCGAAAATTTTAGTATTAAACTACTAGTCAACATGTTAATGCATTATTAATAATGCATAACGAGTGAATAATAATGCATGAAGCTAAAAATCATGTCTCTAAATATTTGACAGAAGACAAAATTACCATATTTACTCGAATGTAACGTGAAGGGAGACTTTCCAGTCACACGAAATAAAAATTAAAAAAAAAAAAAGCCATGAATGTAACACAAGATGAATGGAAAAATAAATGGTACCTTTATTCAAAGAATCACAATTTGGAAATAAGTTCTCTTCACTAATCATTGTCATCCAAGGAGAAGCCAGAGCTTTCCTTGGGCGGTATTGTCTGGTAATCACTTTCGGAGGTAGTTTCACTTTTGCGAAATTTTACGGGACTTGGTACCGAACGCGCCGCGACAGCATTTCTGGCACTGTGTCAAGCTCGCTGTCTTTGCGCAGTGCCAGGAGCATTGTCAGCCGTATACTTTGAGGAGTTTGGTGCAGAGACAGGCCAAATCTTGTGAAAGTGACACTATCTTCAAAAGTGATCGCCCCAGAATACTGCCCCTTGTTGCTATCCACCTCTCAGGTCAAGTCACCTTCCGTGCCGTCGAGTTCGTACGAGATTGAGCACTTCTTAAAAGACCGCACAGCCATTTCATCTGGGAGGCCGTACCAGGCCACGATGAGGTCCACGGAAGCCCTTCTAATCTGCCTAGCACTTGAAGGGGGCCTCCCACTGGCCTCGCCATCTGCAAATTGTGAACTCGTTGACTTCAAGCCACATCAGAGTTTCCCAGCTCCTCGGCTATCAGAATTGCTCGTCCTTTGAAGCATATTGAACATGCTGCGTGGCCATAATGTCACGTATGAACGGAGTCGAAGCGTTAAGGGCTGCAGAGTATGGCAGCATCGTAACCGTACCACTGCTCACAAGCACAGCGAAAGTGGCGTCGATTCGGTCTACTTGTCTATGAATTGGATCGAGATTAAAGTAACAGGTTGCCAACATAATACTAGAAACCACGGGATTTTTAGAATATTTGTTTTACAATGGTCACTTTTGACATTATTCGTATATAATGCGAGAGTCAACTTCAAGCAACAAGAATCTTGGAAAAAAAAAAGAAAAAAAAATGCGTTACAATGGAGTTATTTATAAGGTAATGTATTTGTTTAGTTCTGTGTATTTCTATAGCACTTCTATGGCAGAAGCGTTATACATTGAACCCATACGTGGATAACTTCTATCTGCGCTTTAGTATAATAATTCTCAACATTTTGCATGGCTAGCTGCGTTTTCAGTGTGTTTTCAAACTGCGAATTTTAGGCAGGGCTTTGTCTAATTCGAACATATTACCACTTCGGGAAAATTAACAGCGAAGTAATGGTATGATTTTTCAAACCATCATATCGACATGATGGCTTACACAAGCCCACTTGTTAAATATAAATTTGCTCATGCAAAATAAAAACAAAAGCACTGAGAAGTTAACTTCCTCAGGTGCTTTGGAAACAGTCAATCAACTCAAAGTCATTTACTCCACAGGTGTGATTTTCGACATGTGCAGAAAGTACGCAGAAAATTTTTGAAGTACAGGAAAACTCTCTCCTGCACGCACCAACTTACACCTTATCGATTGCATTGTCAGTTCGTTAAACCTTTGTTTGTTTATTGCATTGGTTATCGTTTCACACCAAAATGGGGATAAGGCACTGCACCTCCTGCCACCTCTATGCTGGCTATTAATTTGTTTACTTTTTGGTGTCGACAGGCTACATTTTTTTATATTGATAAGTAGAGTACTTGTGGTTCCTTTATTTTTTCCTTTCTGCTCTCGCCCGCCTTTTTGAGGACTGGATATCACAATGTGAGCTTGTAAACCAATTGTGCTGAAGATGCTTGTCAGAAAAAGACTTTGCAGACAGCATTGCAGGCAGTGTGGACCACACGCACACTGATGGCTGCATGACTTAGCACACAGCCCACCTGGCCATGTGGTCGCAGTCTGCTAGGCTAGCATGGACTTTGTAGCAGGGTCTTCATAGGCTCCTATGCAAACACGGTCTTCATAGGCTGACAAATCGCTGTGTCATGATGTGACACTGCATGCCTGTGGGATTGCGAACTACCAGGCAACCCATGCAGGCTAATCCACTGTTACCATGTTCCTTTCTGGCACCCACTGTAGAATCTCAATCAAGCCCCTTGCTCGAAAATGGCCCTGAGAACAAAAGGGAAGATGTAGTAATCTTTTAGGTGCAAAGCACCTTATGCGCCCGGGTTGTCGGCATCTCCTGTCGTAATCGTCGTCATCGTAGTCATGGTATGCAAGCGGGTCGTGCTCGCGCTCGGCACGCGCTCGTGCCACTGCTCCCGCGTTTGTCGTCGTCGTCGTCTTCCTCAGCTGGCTGCGTTGCTGCTCATCATTCCAGCGTAGAATTTCACTTCTCTTCTGTCGTCGTAATGGGGAGGCCACGTTTACGGGGTTATGAGCCATTGCTTAAGGCAGTATGACCCCATTAGCAGTGCATCACTGCATGCTTCGCACCTCCCCTAGTTTCACGTTAGTGGAGCTGCATTTCGCTCAATGGGTCATTTGACATTTACGCATAATTGTGCGGGGCACGTTTATTTTTTTGTAGCTGTTGTTGAGCTTCACACATTAAAGAGTCAAAGCTTAAAAAGAAACACAACTAACCTATTGTATGTTGTCATTACAGAAACTACGAACATGGTCACGTCCTCTCTTGCTTGCGCTGGGCCTGCCATCTGCTGTGCACAAGGCATCGGTTCATGCAAGCATTCCCGCCGCTTGTTCATTTCACCCGTCTAGCATCGGTGTTTTTGGCTGGTAAAGACTCTTTTGGCAATGTGCAATTTTTTTGCCTTGGCCTCTTAAGCTCAGAAGGAAAATTAGCTAATAGAACAGAAACTGTGTGTAATCTCTTGACGATTCACTTCATCAGTGCACAGTCAAAGCATTGGTAGTTCTGAACATCACTAAGTGTTCATAAAGCGCTAGGAATAAAGTGACACACTTTGATCACTTTTATTCTTGCGTGAATCGGCTGTGTGAATTGGCCGTGGGAAAAATCGGTGTGCTACATCGCTGTGACATCGAGAAGTGTTGCCACCTTGCTACACACATTGGAGATGCTTTCTAGAGTCTAGTCTGCAATAGCTTCTAATTACAGTGAGGTGTTTCAATTACCATTAAAGGTACTGCAGTGATCAGATTCGAATAGCAGCAGTTTTGCATAACTTGAACTTGTATCCTATTTACTATCTTAAGAAGTTACTGAGAAATTTCTAGAGCTTATTAGTGTAAGACAGTCCTACTCTCCTTTTAAAATCTTGCACCTATTAAAAAGGAAAAAACTTGGTTGAGGTATTATAAGATAACATGTGTGATCGTGGTTTGCTGTTATGACAGTGGCTTTATCCAGTGTGTTCATGTCTAGTTTCCAGGAACAAATGAAAAGAGACTCGCCTTTGCATAGATGTTTTATAGCAGCTGCATCAGGTTATTAGCCTGAGTATCTCGTACTACAATTCCTGTGATATCCTCACTAAATCTATTTCTCCTTTGTGATGAAGTTCGGTGTCTAAAGTGACAACAATTACAGATTCCAGGAAAAGTAGCCATGGTGTGTTGATTGTGTCAGTGCTGGCTAGTTTTTGTTGTATGTAAGTGTTGTTGTATGTGTGCTTTGCATTAAGATAGTTAAAGGCGATGCTCCATAAACGACTACAGAGCAGATGAGGGACAAGGAAGAGGGGACACAGTACAGCCTCTGCTACCAGCCGGTGGTAGGATCATTTTTCCTGTTGCCTCTCTTTGTCGTTCATCATTTGTTCTCTCGTGCTTGTTATATTATGCAGACAGCTTGTCATGTTTGTCACTATGTCACTGGCGACCCTGCTAAATGACCATGGCACTGCGATCCATGCTGATTCCTGCAGGTCCTGAGCTGTTTTTGGACATGGAGGTGCAGGGTACCATGTTGCTGCTGCTCCGTCTGCTTGAGCAGACGACGCTGCTTTGCCGCACGCAGCGGCACCTGGACCTCAAGGACTGGCCCGGCCTGCCATCGTTCTCAGATTTGTGAGCCTCCTTCATTCACGTATCACTGGAGGAATTAGAGAAAGAGCCATATATCTGCACTTGAATGCAATTCACCTTATGCAGAACAGTCGATGAAAGCTGAATGCGCCGTACTAAAGTCTAGTCCGAGGATTAGGTCATGGGGACAATTGGTCAGCACTGTGAAAAGAACTGGAATGTGGCGGTCGGCGAAACTTATACAGGAAGTACACATTCCAGTGACGGCAACAGTGCTGCCATCGGCAACACGTACGACTCGTGTAGTAGCAGGGGTGAGAACCTTCTTCAGTCGACGACGGAGGTTATCACTCATTATGGACACCTAGGTTCCAGTATCTATTAACGCCGTCAAAGGGACACCGTCTACGTGAACATCAAGTAAGTTCTGGTTCGTTGGGAGTGTCAATGGAGGATTTCGACACAATGAAGATAATGCAGCAATATAATGAAGTGTGTTTATACATGATTTCAATAAAATGACATTTCACTGCTTCCATGAAGGAATACCGAGGTAATCAATGGAAATTGAAACTGGTGTGGACACAGATGGTCAAATGGTTGAATTACATGCAGTTGCTTGCAAATACACCTCTTGAACAGAAAGTGGTCGCCGAAGTGGAGCAGTGTCTTTGCTGGTAGCGGCGAATTTGTATTGATGCATTCTACGTCATTTATAGTTCTGTATTACGAGTGTGTGTTGCCGTCAACACCCCATTTGGTGTTTTTGTTGTGACCAATTATCTCTGTCCTCGTGTAGCAATCACAGTGATAAACTTGAGTAGCGGTACTCGTACTGAACGCAAGACCCTCTTCGCATCATGTTCTGTATAAAATCTAGGTGCGATAAGTTCCTATCGTGCCCCATGCATCATATGCTGTGGGTGCGAAGCTAAGCATGTGAGGGTGAGCCGAGAAGAATGGCGGCATAATGCATGCTGTCCTTCTGCGCATGCAAGGGGAGGGGGTGCCTGAGCACATACGCGGCCCTATCCTGGAAGTAATCTGTGGCAGCTGCAAAGACAAGACGAGCCAGGATAGCTGATAGTGTCATCCCACACTACGGGGGACACTATCAGCCGTGGACGTGCAACCTTAACAGGCTCCACTTCGTACCACCAATGTAAAGTTATTGGCGACACGGCATGAAACTGTATCTTTGGTCGCCAGCTCTCAAATTCAGCAATCTTTTTTTCTTTGGCTTAAGGAAAATTTTACAGCCCCTACCGTGCACGAAAAATCTGTCAGCGACTTTACTTATTTGCCTAGAAGGTCCGCTTTTAATATAATGCAATTTCGATATAACGAAGTGCCAATTTTACTCACTTTGTTATATTGAGGACGAACTCTATAGTTAGAGCAATACCTGGCACCCTGTGATGGGTCTGAAAATTTTAAGATATTCTTCTGCATGTTTAGACAGTGAAGCAAGATGTGCCTTTACAGTGTTCAGGTGCTGTCATGAACCATCTGACAAATTTTTTAAGGCTCAAACAAGAGAAACGGCACAAAAGGAAGGTCAAATACAGGATGCCGTGTGAACACGGGACGCTTTTGTGCCGTGTCTCTTGTTTGCGCCATAAAGAATTTGTCAAATGTGCACCAACTAGGCCCACAGAAAGTTTGAAGCCATGAACCATTCCTTATGCAACACTATTTCTGGAACTGCTGAATTCTTGCATTCCAGCCCAGCTGGTTGTGCTCGTACTCGGTCAGTTGTACAGCGAGTGCTTTTCAATGCGATGACACTCAGCACACAGTTCATGTCATTCTGTGCAGCTATCTTCAACTTCTAGAGGAGTATGTCGGCGAGTCCTACGGAGATTGTGTCTTCGCCTCGTGGCTTCTGGTGCCCCTCCAGGGAGCCTGTGACCCTCACTTCCGCAAGCTCTTCTTTGCCGAGAACCCGGAGGCACTGGCCATGACTCGCCTGAAGCCAGATCAGGCATGAGACCATCATTGCACAGACTTATCTTGACTTTATGCTTTAGGCACTCCCCAAGTCATGACCGGCATCTACCAGTACTAACATATGGGGCAGAAACTTGGAAGTTGACAAAAAAGCTGAAGAAGAATTTAATGGAACAAAAAATTATAAGTGTGACCTTAAGAGATAGGAAGACTGCTATATGGATTAGAAAGCAAATGGTGGTAGCCGATATTCCTGTTGACATCAAGAAGAAGAAATGAAGTTGGTCAGGCCATGTAATGGCATGGGGTAGATAACTGGTATTGGAGTTACCGAATGGGTGCCAAGAAGGAAAGAAGCAAACTCGAGGACGGCAGAGAATCAAGTGGTGCGATGAAATTAGAAAGCTTGCAGGCATAAGAAGGGGTCAGCTGACGCAAAACAGGGATAATTGGAGATTGCTGATAGGTGTTCGTCTTGTAGTGGGCGTGCATTAGGCTAACAATGATGATGCAACTTGATGTAAAGGTACTGAATCAGTCTAGACTGTTAGATGGAAGAAATCTCTTTCAGAAACCTCAAAACGTTTGTGCTATGCCGAGACATCCTGATAAAGTCATGACTTCAAAGGCCACATTATTCTTCTGCAATTCAGGTCACCTGCAGTGAACCACCCTTGTGTCAAGAGCCTACGCTGCCTAAGCAGTCCTCAGAGGTCATGCTTTGCAGGGCGCTGCTGCCTGCTTTGAGTCAGTGGTCTGCAAAAAGCACGTGCCGTACTCCCGCAAGTAGTGCCATCAACGCTGTGTGACGAAGTAGCCATCAGAGTGTTCTTTTGTCAAGAAATTCGATAGAAATGGCCAACTGCATTTGCTTTTTGAAATGCAATGTAATTCATCATCATCATCAGTACCAGCTTACATGTTATGGAAGTGGGTACTACATTATCCCACCAATCTTGTATATCATCTAGTTTGCGAAAGCTCTTGCTAAAATACTCGGAGTACTTCCTTATCACATTACCTTGACTTAAAGGTGCAGAAAAATTTTAGACCAATTAAAAATCACAGTTTTAGATAGTGCAAATATAGAGAAGCCTCCATGCAAAATTTTACTTTTGAAATACGAGTGGATGTGTCCAGTTCAGTTCAGTTCAGTTTTATTGGAGGGGGGGGGGGCATAACATAAGGGGTGGAATTTTATTCACATTAACAAACAAGCAGTGAAAATTGCTTTATAGTATTGTAGGTGATCACTACAGTCAAATAAAGACTAACAACGTTTGTTTGATACCAACTGGAAAAAAAAAAAAAGAATGCTAACCAAGAAATCACCTCACACTATCGAAAAGGCAGAATCAAATACCCGCTCCCCAAACTCGGAACGCGTGCAGGTGGCCGCGTTTCGAATGCTACAAACGGACTCGTATCCATCACGAGGCCTACTAAGTCACTACAACTCAGACATCTCGGCAAATTGCCCAGAACTTCATTGCTGACTCTCGCACATGCTATGACAATGTACCGCGTTACCACAGAGCCCTCTCTCCAGTGAGTCTGAATGGGAAGAAGCCCTCCAAATCCCAGACCTCAAACTCCAACTCAGTGCAGCTCCTGGAAATGGCTTCTGAGATTAGGCGACACCCAAAGCACACTAAAAATCTTTGAAGCGACATGCTGGGATTTGTGGCATATCCGCCAACCATCTGCTATGCACGTCTGCTTATACTCCATCTCATAGGTCGTTTGCATTACTGTTGAAGCTGCAGGACTCCTTAGCCAATAGGAAGGCCGAATGCCCCTCGAGATGTGTTCACCCGCGCCGTGTCGTCTGCTCACCTCCACAGCAGTTCGCGCTATACAATGTGTATATGCTAAGGTTCTAACATTTAATGCATCATCATCATCATCATCATCCCTATATTTATGTCCACTGCAGGACGAAGGCCTCTCCCTGCGATCTCCAATTACCCCTGTTTAATGCATCATGTACCAAGAAAAAAATGAAACTCTCTAATCCCGTCAGTAATCAGACAGTTCCGCCCAGAACTATATTTCGGCTGCGCAAGGACATTGCCTGCGTACGCCTGGTACCTTTAGCAGTGCTGCAATCGAGATGGAGTGCAGGCACTATTTAAAGGCTGTTAAAAAGAAAATTAGGCAATTAACAGCCCTGCAGCTTTGCCCAGATTGCTTCAATAGTATGTAGTAAATACTACCCCCGGCCATGGCGGCAACATTTCGATGGGGGCGAAATGCAACAACGCCCATGTACGGTGCATTGGGTGCACATTAAAGAACCCCAGGTAGGCAAAATTGACTCTGGAGTCCCCCCCCACTACGGCATGCCTCATAATCATATCGTGGATTTGGCATGTAAATGCCCCAGAGTATATATACATTTTTTTGAATTGAGTATGTACTACTAGTCATTTATAAGCAATTTAGCACAGTGAAATTGTGTTGCTGTTGGCCTTTAATGTTTGCCTTTACACATTTAACATTGTTTCGTAGCCGTCTTGTTGCATAGCACCCATGCAACTCTTTCTCTGCCCTCTCTTTGATGCAGTCTGTAGTGCCCCTTTGTCGTTTCCTGGAACCTCCCGAAGAAAATGCTGTTGTGCTTGAGACTTACCTGAAACACTTACTATCAGGTGAGGGCTGCACAACTGTCTTATCACTGAAGGCACTGGTAATGCTGGCAAGCTTTTTTGATGTGGCTTGTGCCTGAAATGTGACAGTGCATGCTTGGCTGATTATATGTTTTGTTAGTTCACCTTTAGCATCTTTGGCAGAAAGCCTTATGTTGACACGCTCCAAAAACTTCTCAGTATATAGCCATTTTGTTCATTGTTCTGCAATGTGCTCGTGACATTCTCACCATGCTATTGGCATTGTATTCTGCTGACACACTGGATTGTTTTTACATGTCGGCTTTTTAAGGCAACTTCTGGCAAGATGACACCCTTGTGTTACACTGTAAGATAGCCACAATGCTTGTAATGCGTCTAGGAATTGTAGTAATCATCAGTTGACCTGAAATGTGTGTTGGCACTTTGTATGTAGTGACCATATGTGAGCCTCTTGGTCATGCTTGCTTCTGTCAAAATAGCCAAGTTGTATCTTTATTTAGCAGACACAAAACAGTTGGAAAACAGTTTAAAATGTTGAAACAGTTTGAAAGACACAGTAAACAGTTGCCTTTCAAATTCTTTGTGTACCTCTCTGTTGTCACTGCCATGTGACAGCATAAAACCATGTTGCCTTGGTTGGGCAGAAGTTCTTCGAGAGTATCTTAGACTAACACCAAGCTTGTGTCTCTGCAGGAAGGTTGAATTGCACCAGAAGCCCACTGTTACACACCATAGCTGAGGAGAGTGTGGCACGATTTGTGCACAGCACCGCTTCAAGCCCTTTCAAAGTTCATTTGCTTCAAGTTCTCTCGCGTCATCGGAACAAGGTACAGTTAAACCTCAACATAATGAATTTCATAATAATGAAGTTCTCGATATAACAAAGTATTTAACTTTTTACAACTTCTTGACCATAGAACAGCACGCATACATACCACCAGGATGACAAATTTACATACAGATCTGTTAACGATGATACAGCAGAACGTTGCTCGTAGAAGGTGGGAGCTCTAAATTGAGCTGGCTTTACACTCACACGTACAGTGCTCGGCGATTGAAACGTGATCTTGTTGCACCACTGGTGATCGCTGAGGGGGCCGAATGCAGTTACGATGCATGAGAAAGCTTCTCGCTTCCGTAGGACACAAAAATGCATCATCTCAGTGTCATTAAGCGTCCACCGGTAGCGCAAGAAAGTTCCGGCCGTCATGTTGTCTAAGATCGCTTTTCAATCGCCAAGCGCTGTACACTCACTTGTATGTGTAGTTTTTGTCTGAAATAGGGTCATCAAAAGACAAGTTGGGATGCCTAAACTTATAGGGTGCTTTATTTTGCGTTAATATGATAATTTTCTATTAGTAAAAAAAAAAAAAAAAAGGAAATAAATTCGAAAGTTGGTGGGATAACTTGTGTTCTATGCCAACTGCGCATTTGAGCAACTGTCATGCATGACCACCCAGAACGTTTTAAGACATTTGCAGCTTTTTGTGTGTGTGTTTTCTTAATCCCACAATTGTACTACTATTGCCAACTGTCCATTGTTTCTGACAACTTGTTACACCTTCTTGTAGGAAACTGCGAAACGCATACTGCGATGGACATGTGAAAAGGCAGCATCCTAGGATAAAATCGCAGCGTTATCATGCAAGCTTGCAGCCCCGTCAATATGATAAGGAACGAAGTCACCTACAAGCTGTGGCCAGCTCATCGATTCATCGACCTGTGAAGCGGGATCATGTGTGCACTGGAAGTTATGCCAGAGGCATATACCTCGATGACAAATGCACAGCTATGAACTTCTTCAGTGTTGAATCAAAATGCACTGTTTGCAAAATTTTTGTACTCTCACATTTTTATGCAAGCAACTCGAGTGCAGACTTTGCATGAAATATGTTCATTGTTTGTCACATCCTCGTGTATGTAATGCACCTTGATCTGAGTGCAGAGGTGGGTGTCTGATATCTAAAGTCAATTTATTAAAACCAGTAAATTATAGTTGTGAGGCACATAGCCACGCTTGCCCTCATACGATCCTCCACACACTTGTCTCGAGTCATCTCTTGGGCATTGAAGTAACCCATGTCATATCCCAGCAGGCTAATGTTTGCTAATGGCATTCTCGGCGAATATAATGTGCCAACAAAAATGGGAGCAGAAATTGTTTGATTTTCAAAGGCTGACGTTTACAAAATGTCAATTTTGGACCACAAGAGTAAGTCCTGACAAAGAAAAATGTGTTGTTTCATTCTTTTCCTAGGTATTACGACTGAATCAACGAAACCCACTAATCAGCTATTCAAATGAGGTCGACCCGCCTTGGTTGCTCAATGGTTATGGTGTTGGGCTGCTGAGCACGAGGTCGCCGGATCGAATCCTGGCCACATTTCGATGGGGGCGAAATGCAGAAAACACCCGTGTACTTAGATTTAGGTGCACGTTAAAGAACCCCAGGTGGTCCAAATTAATCCGGAGTCCCCGTCTACGGCGTGCCTCATAATCATCTGGTGATTTTGGCACGTAAAACCCCATAATTTAATTTAAATTTTCAAGTGAGGTCTGCCTATCAATAATGTTGGTAACTGAGAAACTAACGTTCTGTGCTCATGTCATCGTTGATGAGGCAATGTTACTATCGCAAACTTATTGCTTGATTTGCATCGATAAACATGCCACTTTCGCATCTACTTTAATGGGGCTTAGCGTCGCAAAGCTACAGCATCGGGCTCTGGGTTTATTATGACCAGCTGTGGCCTTGTAGTGTGTGCCTAAATTTAGGTGTATGGGAATTTTTACTATCTGCCACAACTGGGAATCAGATTGACTGCCTCATATTCGACAGCAAAATGCCATAGCTACCATTGTGGATCGCATCTACGTTAGCAGTCGCACTGACTGCTTTTCTTAAAAGGCTGAAAAAACGTTAGCAGAAAGTAGCGTAATGCGTGCCTGAAAACACTGCACTAGGCAGGGGCAACACAGTACACAGATAAAAGGAATGACATTAAGTGTTGTAATTCACAATTCACTAACAACAAACAATACACTTATCAACATGCAGGCACACACAGTTGCAGGATGCACTTGTGTGACGACATGTCCCCATCTAGCAACATCACTTCGGTGAACATATTAGAACTTTCAGCACTGGTGGCTTAGGCAGTACAGGCTTTGCACACCGGGCACAAATGACGGTGCACAGCTAGACTATGCGCAGAGTGTAGACACTGAAAAGCATCTGCAATGTCCTCATTCCATCTTGTGTCAGCTTCAAATCTGCATTCGGGTGTCACGCTTAACTTCGCAAGTCTGAAATGCTGCATCACACACTCCTATCCGTCTACAGACACGAAAGCTGGCTCAGGCGCTCCTCGTAACAGTGGTGCGGGCAGTTTCGACTTGGTGCAGCCGTGACTGCCTCAGCAGGAGGTCGAATGTCAAACACGCACGTCCGCACATTGAGCGGCTTGTCCGAAAAGGCTACTCTGACGTCACTATTCGCAGACGTCTTGTTCCTTTCGGGCTTGGCTCCGCTTACTGGCCGACCAGAAGCACAACGTTCTCGTGCGACGACGGGTAGCCCGTGACGGGGCACGTAGTGCGGCCGCTCGACAAGTGCGTCCTGATGCAGTCGTAGCAGAACACGTAGCCGCTCGTGGTCAGCACGGCGGCGCGGGTGGCGATTTCCTTCAGGCATAGCGGGCAGTGACCGCACCGCATCAAAGACTGCGGCGCCGCACCGTCGCTCTGTTCCGACCGCTCGTCGGAGAGCGGCGGTGCGGGCACTGGCGGCTCCGCGACCAGGCTGCCTTTCCTCTGCGAATTCCACCAGTCGACGAAGTGCAACAGGAAAGCCGCCGTCGCCAGGGTGGCGGAGAAGGCGTCGGCGACTCCGCGCAACACGCGCACTGCCCTGCCCGCGTTGGGGTCCGGCGACACCGGCACGTTCGGAGCCACTTCCAGGCGCACCGACGACAGCGAGAGCGTGGGCGAATGCACGGAAGACTTGCCGACCGCGTAAAACAGCGCGAAAGACAGCGAGGCTGCTTCGCAAGCTAGCGAGATCGCCGGGTAGACTCGGCGCAGCTTGCTTATCCAGCCTACGCTCTCTCCCCGGGGCTCCTCATCGAAGACGAGTACGTCTAGCTTTGTGCGCACGTACGGAAGCAGCACGAGGGACGCTAAGGACTTTAGAACGTGACTTCGCTTCAACGCAGCGTCGCCTGTCGTGCTAGCTACCCGTCGAAGGCCGTAGAAGTGCTCGGAAAAGGAACTCGCGTAGCGAGCAAGGTGGTAAAGCTGAACCGAGAGGTCGGCGAGCGTCACCAGTTCGTCGCGGTGAGCCTTGAGCCACGATCTGCGAGGCCGCTTTCCGCTACGCAGGTCAGCGAAGTAGGAGATTAGATGCCTCAGCGCGTTCCTAAGTGCTCGGGCGAGGTTTTCCTGGGCGAGGACTTCGAATATCGACGGATTTTGTGCCAAATTAGTCGCCAAATGGGCCCCGTACTCCGCCATCTTTGTTTTTTGGCTTCGGTTGATTTATCTCGGATTTTCCGTCTCCGTCGCTTTTTTTTTTTTTAACTTCAATGCTTATCTTTATCAATGTGAGAGTTATTTATTATTATTATTAAACAACTCAGGACGTATAAACTCTACATTTCCAAAAAAAAAAAGCGTCTCTAAACTTTTGATTTTAAAGTTAAACAAGATTGGCCTTACGAGACGAATCCAGCCGAAATTCTGGCCTTCTGGCCGGTTCCCACATGGGGATAAATTCAGTAGCTCGGATGCTTATGATCGTAAAACGTCAAGCGATTTTGAGTGTTGACGTCTCAGAACTAGAAAAGTTCCTTTAAATGTTTTCGACCACCATGCTCCGCCGCGACGTTCTGCGGCTTTACAAGCAGCTGTTGCGGACTGGAAGGACTTGGGCCGCGGAAACCCCAGAGAGAACTCAGGAGGAACAGTTCTACATAATCTCCGAAACCAAAGACATCTTTAAAAAGAATAGAAATGTTAGTTGAAGAGGGATCGCGTGAGTTCTGTAAGTTTAATGCCACTTTTATTTTTGTCTCGCTTGCTAGATACAAGATCCTCAAACGATCAAGGAGTGCTTGAGAGAAGGACAGTCAAGGTTGGACCTAGGTAAGCTTTACAGCGCATCATCGACCTGTTACTTCTGCTGCAGCGAGATACCTCGCAGTATTTCGTGACAGGACTGAACAGACATATTTTATAGTTTATTGCGGCAGCTCGTGCACATATATACGGGTGTACGTCTTGTGTTTCCCTTGCTTGTTCCCAAGAGTTTCCATTGTGCTTTCAGCGCTCCACTACCACAACCCCTACCCGAGACCCGTGAACCTGGCACAGAGTGCGTTGTCACCAAGCCACGCAAAACACCTCAAGTCCCAACAGAAACTGTGGAAAGCGTCGAGACCCATCTACATCCGATCCATCGATTCCGACAGCAGTCCGCCCGATAAGAAGTAACTCTGTCGTGCGCTTGGGTTGTGTAGGTGGCAAGCTTTTTAAGACGGCATTACTCTTCATCGTAATTTATTAGACGAATTTGAGCGTGCAGCTCAAAAGCGGATCGAGGTCTCGGATGAATGAATTGTGAACAAATGTTTGGGCCAAGCCAGACTGATTAATTCACGACGCAATTAGAAGCGCAGGCAAATATTGAAAGGCACTGCTGTAAACATGACGTCTGCGTGTTTCTTTATTCTATGCAATGCTCTCCATCTAACTTGCGAACATTTCATTACTTCTTTGCTGCTAGCACATATTTAAAAGAAATGTCCTTGTCACATAGCTGCGTTAATAAAAACCTTTCTCCGCAGGAAATGTGTTAATGAATGTTGGCAAATATGGTGTACATTTACTGGAGGGGTTGCTGCTTAGAGTAATAGTGTAAGGCATGTTTTCTTTCAACTCCAGCTAGGCATCCCGGAAATGGTCGTGTCGCTATTCATTGTACACGCTAGTCCATGTTCCCAAACCAGCTTACCTTGGAAAAGTGAATTGCACTCTAAATATTCCATGTCATAATTGCCTGTTTAGTTAAAACAAACAGAATTGGCCTGCATTTTAACCGTTTCAATGAAATCTTTCAAAATAATATTGCACTGTGGCACAGTGCACCATAAACTGGTACAAACTATGTGGTGGACCACCACGTGAATAGAATAAAGCTAAAAAAACCATTGTATTTATCTCTAAGTAATGTCATACAATCAGATTAAAGTAAGCCAGCTGTAATAGGCCTAAATGTTTATGACGTTGGAAGCATCAGTGTCTCGAGTAGAATCGTATTGCAAAAAGGTAAGGCGTGCATTATGAATCCTTGCCAACCTTTTTGCATTATGAATCCTTACCAACTAGCTCAGCTTTCGGTCGTTCTAAATCTCGAGTGGACTGGTGTAAACATTGCATCAGCCTGCAAGGTTCCGAATTGTAAACATCAAACAAATTGGTTAAAACTAAAAAAATTAATTTAGGGTTTTCCATGCCAAAACCACTATACAGTTATGAGACACACTGTAGTGCGGGACTCCAAATTAATTTTGACCACCTTTGGGTTCTTTAACGTGCAATTAAACTTAAGTATTTTACCCCATTGAAATGCGGCCACCGTGGCAGGCATCAAACCGTGACCACAATCTTAGCAGTGCAGTGTCGTAACCACTGAGCTACTGCAGGGGGTAAACAAATTGGTGATGCATAAAAGTGCCACAGTAGATCATGTGAAGTGTGTCTTGGGTCTTTTTGCAGGAGAATAAAAACTTGTTGGAGCATATTTGGCAGTCACTTCCAAGTCACGAGTGGGAGCTTTCAGATATCCTTGAAAAAGAAAATTAGATAATCACTCTATCAAATCAAATTTTGGAGGCTTGGCAAGGAAGTTAGAAAAGAAGCTGAGGTGTTCTCAGATGCGAGATCTAGGCGGGCCTTCAATCGCATTGAGGTGCAGCAGGCGACTACGAACTTGCCATAATCTGGAATAGTGAGGCTGAGAGTCGAATTGTGAAGGGCAACAAAGAAATCCACAATTTAAAAGGCTAGGCATTGAAGAGGAACGGAAAGAACAACAGAAACGTACCTTTTGTGTATCGCTCCTTTAGGCCTATCGAACCATGAGTATTTATAAATTCACACAGTCTTCTGTCGTTCTAACTTGAAATTGAAGACTGCACAGCGACTGATGGACAGGAAAATGACAGGTGTAACATTAAAGGGACACTATAGAGAAAAGTCAGTTGGGCTGTATTAGTAAATTTCACAAGCTATTCTTACATGCATGAGAGGAGGCACGGTAAGACAGAAAAGATGCAAGAACGAGAAGCTGGTTGCAACGCTGCCTTGACGTTCCTGCACCAGCTTGCCGTCAAGTCGTGGATTTCGACGGCACTCGCTCAGGTAGAGGTCATTTTTTATTGGTAAAGATAGATTACTGCAGTTTACTCCTGTTAATTTGGCCATTGTGGGACCGCAAGATTTGGTTGAATTAGAAAACAATGGCACGATGAACAAACAAAATTTAGTATTTTCTCTCGGTTCACTATGAGTATTGCCGACATGCTTTTCTTCACGCCGATTTGTTTCCTGCCGATAACCCCTTTCGTAATATCCTTAAGAACCTCTTTGTTGACCTCGATGGACAACACTTGTGTATTTGCCACTCGCCATGCTGAATGTGGGGGGTGTGACACGAAATAGGCATGCAAACAGATAGCTTCATGGGCAGAAGGAGTGTCAGCCACTAATATATGAAACAAACAGCCTCACACTTAGGAAAGCAGTAGTTCTTTAAGGCAGAGAGTTGGGCTAGCTGGAATTTAGAAATATGTGTTCTAGCATGCAAGAAAACTAAAATGACTTGCAGAGATAAATCTGGTGAATTTTGTCTTTTCAAACTTTTAGTAAGCGCTGCATGCACGAGGGGGTGTCGGTGGAAGTTTAATTAGCCGAAGTGGCATGCTTTTGCATTCGAACTAAACTAGCTTCCTTCCTAGCCTCCAATATTGAGTTCCTCCCCAGGACTTTCCAGTGCGTTCAGATTAAGCAAGAATTCAAATTAACTGATGTGGAATTCAAATGGAAGTCGACTGTATAGAGACTACAAAATTCGCAGGCATAGGCTGGCTTTGCTTGAAATAAGACGGGCGTAACCAAGAGACCTCCGAGATAGGGCATGGCCCTACGGTAGATTCGAAATGTTAGGCTGATGATTATGACCACAGTCCTTCCTTGCCAAGGTGCAGGAATGTTTTGCAAGTGGAGCTTTACTACTTACCGCAGCGCTCGGCTGTGTACAGCTCTCGGAAGACAAAAGAACCAGCGATGGCAAATGCAATAACAGGAATACACTTTTTTTTTATTTTGTGTTCACTGTTACAGCTTTTCTATACACAATTTGCAAATGCGACAGGGCGAGTACCAAATAGAAGGACCGGAGTCGGAGCAAGAAGTTTCCCACCGACCACTCGGTATATTTGTTACAATATACATAAAAAGGGGAGAAGGACAAGGTCGTATAGGTTTGTTTTTACAGCTTAACAAGAGTAAACGTGCAAAAGAAAAGTTTTGTTTTTCACCTATGCAACAGAGCACTATACGTTACAAATGAGAAGCAATAGGGCTGTCATTGTTTTGCTCATCCATCCAAAAGAGTTCCCCATATCCACCACTTGTATATGTATAAAGACCTACAAAAAATATATGACAACCACGTCAATGCAAAAGCACTGTGGTCGCTTCACATTCTTGCCTTAACGAAATATTCTCAAAAACAAAAAATTAAGAAAACGGGTCTACAACACATCTTTCAAGTGGTGCAGCTAAGCAGGCATATTTTTCCAGCAGAGTAGTAAACAGTTCAAGAATGCTTAGTTACAAAACACTACATTTGGCTGTCCTTTCTCAACTAAATGACATGGTCGTGCTCGTTCTGAAGTAGAAAAAAAAATTCGATATGGCACTTCGATTATGTGCATTGCTCTCGATACATCTAATTGCATTATGTTGTTTGTTGACCACAATGTTCAGACAGTGTCGAAAGCTTATGGGGCACTGCAAGTTCTGCAAAAATGCTCAATTTCTTCTTAGTTCGAATGTGCAGCAATAAATTCAATGAGGCTTCGTTGGTTGCACAAACTACTGCAGAATGTGACTTAATTCTGAGCAATGTGCCCAAAACTAGCAACAATGCCACTTTATTATTATTATTATTTTTTTTTTGCAGATCCTACACGCCCTATAGACTTTAAACTCCAAGAGTATGAACACATTTTAGCATTTTCTCACTGCTTACCATATGTCCTTGTTAGACATCATGTGTAGAAAACCACTCAGCTGCCATTCAGACAGCAACTGACAGAATTCGTTTATCAAAGCTGTTTTTGTTGACCACTGAAAGTTCTATCAGAAACAGGTTAGCAAAAACACTGTAGCAGCCACAGCAACATTCCAACCTTCTTTGCGTTACAAGTGCACAGCATGAATCTAGCAGACAATAGAAGTTGATAAAAGGTAAAAGCTGTGAACCATAACTGTAAAGCGAATTCCCGTGTCAGGTTCACAAAAACTTCATGACAAGAAGGCAGGCAATGGCTGGCTTATAAAACGGCTACGAAAAGTACACTACAGCTCGCTGTTCTTTGTATAGTTAGTGAGGGGTCGTGTTTATGACCAATGACCACTGTTATTCACAGAGGATGATCTCGACACTATAAAGCTGCCACCTGTTCTGGCTACATTTATAGAAATGACTATTACTGTTGTGTCACAAACTTTCACAGGTGTGCAAGGTTTGAAACTCTTGAGAATTCACAAAATATATACCTTTGCCTGCATCTCGGCTGCATAGCATTCAGGCCAGGTGCTTAATACAATTGCTCAGAATACTGAGACGACACTTAGATATGCCCATGAATAGTAAACAGTATTCATTTCAATTCTATCCACTAACAAGAGCGCATACAGAACATGGCTGTACCTTTCAAAACTATGATAACAACCCGAGTCATCATCTATTAACAATTCATTGCTTACAATATAAACTGTAAATACAGTAGACCTATGCAAGCAGCACTTCCACAGCTCTGAGAGTGATCTCAACGCAGGAATTCTATC
The DNA here is from genome assembly GCF_013339745.2 of Dermacentor silvarum. Classification (NCBI taxonomy): domain Eukaryota; kingdom Metazoa; phylum Arthropoda; class Arachnida; order Ixodida; family Ixodidae; genus Dermacentor; species Dermacentor silvarum. The sequence continues at coordinate 130,631,931 of NC_051162.1, read as the reverse complement.
ATAAATCTTCAGATGGCAAAACCTTGTTATGATGGTTGTAATGAGAACAAGTAAATCGACAGCTGTGCGAGTGCTGCAAGCAAACATGTGAACCACCCAGTTTCCTCCTCACTCGTGGCTCTTCTTTCTTTCCTCAGTGTTAAACCCCATTTGACACCTCCACTTTTTCAACGCCTTTTGGGCAGACGGGGCAAGTGATGAATTGGGAGTTGTTTACAGTCAACGCATGTCACTCAACTGCCCGAGGCACACGAGCCGCTCGGGATTGCACCTTGCGAGATTGCAGCCAGAACAAGCTGTTGCAGATGTGCAGGAGGCATAGGCCCGAACAGGAATTTTGATTCGAAAGCCCTTGTGGTTTTCCTGTGTCGGGGTTTCATGGCAGCGAGAATTTCAGGACGTGGACTAGGCTGTCTTAGCTCTGGAAAAAACAAAAAAAAGGTGAGAGATGTTTTCTTTTACTGCTTTCATGTACCAAGCACTGTTTTCTTATGAGCATCTCTTATTGAGGCCAGTGAGCTGCCGTCACACAACTTCAAGACAGTGATAAAGCATTCTTTGTTTCAGAGCTCCAACGACAAAGACATAATGTTCCATTAACATTCTTCAGTACTGCGCAATCAGCTAGAAAACATATTGAACAAAATGGGCAGACAGATGACATGAGAGCTGTTCAACACACAACACAGCATCTGTATCATAAGTCTTTCTGTCCTGATGGTGATGTGTAGGTTTAATTATTCAAGGGCCACATCTGGCCAAAGCTTTCTGTCCTGTGTTTCATGTTGCTTTGCTTCAAACTTCAAACCTTAAAAACATTGTATTATAAGGTACAAAAAATTAGCACAGGTACAACAATGTATATGAAATAGCCATTTTTTTTTTCCCCGTTCACATGCCTCACTTTTGTTGCAATAGAGTAGATACAGTAGCCCCCCTCCTTTATATTGTAGGCTGTGAGCATAAATAAAACTATGATATCAAAGCCTACTCAGCATTGTTGTGAAAGGGCCACACTATAATTGCTATCACAAGCTGCTAGTATGACTTGGGAAAATCAGGTGTCGAAGTACACACAATCAAAAAAGCACAGTCATTGCTTGTGAAATGTGTATAGTGATGGAGGTATCAGGTCAGACATCTAATCTAGAAGCTATGCAATCTAGAAGCTATGCAAGAAGAGCTTTAGAAGCACGGTAGACTTCCGTTAATTTAACTTTGACAAGACTAACAAAATTGATGTAATTATCTGAAAGGTTGAAATAAAGAAGCACCAGAAGAAATGCCTTATTATAACGCTGATTCATCTGGCAGTAACATTTGCCCGATTCTAACATGCCACGAAACCCAACGCGCATTAAGTTTTTTTATAAAGCTTCTAAGTGCAAAACTAATGCAAAAACCTAATGTGCACTCAGTTTTTATAGCTTCAAAGTGGAAAACTAATGTAAAAATGACAGAGCTGCTACAAATTAGAAATTTATTGTGCACAAGTTTTTCGGGGTTTTTTTGCTGGAAAAATGTAGCAGTCTTCCAATTCAGGTAATCAGAAAAATACGAAAGAAGCAATGTTTATCTTCACAGAATGAACATTTAGTCGACTTAATGTCCATCACCATCACTCTGAAAACACATTACTGTTATCTATGAACTACAATGTGCCACCTTCTGTACAGCTCATTGTGTATTTGATATTCTGCATTTATGCAACAACTTTGCCACAATCGGAGTCGTTCGAGATTGAAAATGGGATGGTGGCCCACACCTAAACTAGCCACGAGGCTATATGGTGTAGCGCGAAGCAGGACTAGGGGCACAGAAAAATGAGGACAAGATAGCCTCACGAAAAACCAACTAGCCCAAACCTTCAGCCTTCTAAACTAACCGCTTCGCTAGTTCGTCCTACGACAGAAGCAATTCTGGGGAACGCCAAGAATGCCCAACACAATTTTGTGGCCGCTATCTTAGCATATAAACTAACTCGATTTTGAATCGGCTTTCACACTCAGACAAAGCAGTGCATCACGGTCACCCCATGCTGCGCAAGAACTTGTTCGGGGGGAGGACACCCCCCCTTTCATGCATTCTTTTTTTTTTTCTTTTTTTAAGTTTTGGCCTGTTGGAACACATTTTTGTGGGATATATACGCACTTTATTAAGCACAATTTTTTTTCTAGACACAGGACACAAGCAGCAGCAAACATGAAAGCAACATAGTTTTTTCTAGATCACAGCGACTTTTTAACAACTGCACTACTGCTGATTTCAACTGCTTCAGGAACTTGTCAGAATGAACTTGCACACAGCAAGTGCCGTCCACCCCTAGTTTAGGGCATCGTGTGCTGGCGCAGGAAAACGGCACAGCTACCAGCATAATTTCTTTTTGCTTTTTCTACCAGCCTTTTTTTTTTTTTTTTTTTGCGCTATGCTGCGCAACGCCATCTTTCAACCCCTTAAAACCGTTTTACAAACACTTTATTTTCGATAAAACCTGACTCAACATTTGCAATGTCATAGAACAAGCCAAAATTTCAGAGTGTTGGCATGTACAGTTGAAAGCAACAAGCACTGATGAAACTGGACTACAGAGCAGAACCACAGCATCACTAGTACTAACATCACTAATAGTCACATCGTAGTGTCAACAGCCACCGGAAAACAATGTACGCATGTCAATACGTAACTCACCTCTTCATGCCAAGCAAGTATTCGGCCACACCCAGGAAGTAAACAGTCTGAGCGATACCAAACAGCGGTGCAATCACAATGACACGGCATCCGGCTCCCTTGAAGAAAGCACGCACCCCTTCCTCTCGAAGAATGCGGCTGCAAGGACAGACAAGGGGTGTCCATTACTAACCCATTAATTATATTGTTACGAAAATAAATTTACATCTTGTTATGCCAATAAATAAATTACTAATTGGAAACCAGTAACTGGCACTGATGCAATGGGGAGACCAAAAGTACTGACACAAATGCGTCGGGAATGCCTGTATAAGAGGCCTCCCCTGGTGCCCGGCTGAGCAGTTGGAGGCGCGTCTTGACGACATCACAGGGGTTGACGAGGAAGGCGGCTGCCGAGCCGGCTCCGCAGCCTGCGAGGAACGATGCCCAGAAAACCGATGTGCCGTCGGATCTGCTGGGCCCTAGGGAGTTTAGGTGCGCAAAGAGCGGGAAGTAGATGACGGAGAAGGTGACATCGCGCAGCATGGTGGCGCCTGTCCCGCGGTAGAGGCCAACCAGGCCCCGCTCGCGAACAAGCTGCGTGGCCACTGCTCGTGCCGACAGGCGCTTGCTGGCATCGGCACCTGGCAAGAGAAACCAACACCTCATGTCACCGTTTGCCGTTTGACAGCCATGAATAGCGTCAAAGGGTACCTGCAAAGGAAACTGCTTTCTAATCATAATTCAAGTAGTACAGAGTGTAGAATCTGTGCCCGTCTAACACCCCTGTCAAAAAGGCCGTTTTGATCCTCATTTTATGTCTTTGCATAAAAGCTTTCGAGCGTAATCAAAAGATGAGACATGACTGAGGGTACCAAGGTTGAAATCAAGCTTGCTTGACAATGACATGCAGCGGTGCTCAATCAGAACTGGCCCGAATGTGTCCGTGTGATGGGAATATAAAGCTTCCCTTCTTAACCCCACAAAGCCCGAATGCCATTCCACATCAAAGAAAATTTAAACAGCTTATTCACATTTATTTACGGCTATATTGGTACAAAGAAAACAATGAAACAATTGTGTACACATTAATTAGTACAGTAATTAATTAGTAATTGATCTGCAGAGCTATCCACAACCAAGAACTCCCTCCGGTATATCAAAAACACGTGTATGGGCCCTGCATAGGGTTTAAATTAGAGTTTTAGGTGCCAAAGTCAGCGTATCATACATGTGGCTTTGTGGGGTTAAGCCAAACGCATTTACAGCAGCAACCTTTCAAGGCTTGCTGGGTATGTATTTCAATTTACATTGTACTTAACAGTGCTAGCAACAGCACAACATTGCTTGTTTCTGTTCTGCTCGAAGCATTCCTTAGTCCAACATACAGCCACAGTGCTTAACTATACACTGTAATGCCAGCATCAAACCTTCATGTAAAGTTTCCTACACCAGTAACTCTCACCTGTGTCAATCGCTAGTTAGTCAATGTCAATTGCATGCCATTTTCAGAGTAGCATATTGCAGATAGCAGAATGGTATATTGAGGAATCACTAACAAGATAATGTAAGATGTGAAAATCACTAAGATGTGCAGTTCAATAAGCATATCCACAGGTCACATGAACTTACTTTTCAACAAGCGTTTTTCTTTTTTTGATGTGCATATAAAACTAAGCAGCCAGAACCCTATTCACAAAATGACTATGAACAAACCTGTGCGGCCAGCGTCTTGTAACTGAATCTTAAGCAGCTCCATCGGTGTGGTGACAATGATTTGGCAAAATCCCGCCCCTCCGCCAGCAAGCATCTCTTGCGTTAAGCTCAGTTTACTGCAAGAAATAAGATATAATTAGATCGTTGATGCAAAGGCAAAGATTTGCACCTGTATCATTTTTGGGGACGTAACTTCTAGAGTGTGTTTTACCCGATTTTAACATGACCATTGCAGCCAGAAATCAAACCTGTGATCTTTTGCTCAGAAGTGGAATGCCACACAGCTACCTAGCCACTTCGGCAGGTGCCCTATAGTGTACAAATTAATGCATTAACCGTTAAACTAGCTTTATCACAATGTCAGGCATGCGAGGGTACTCGGCACAACTACAGTAAAACCTTGTCATAACGAAGTCACATCTGCCGCAAAAACAGCTTCGCTATTCCGGATATTCATAGCTGCAACAGCACAACTAGACAAGGACTAAGAAAAAGGAGGTGACACCACACAGCTGAATCTACACGAACTTGCCCGACTTTCCATGCTTATGATATTAATTACAAAGAGGTATTTTCACAAAATATTTTATATTGACTAAAATGTTCATTATATATTGTTCAATGTTCGTTATATTGACGTTCAACTGTACTGATTGCTCAACAGATCCAAAAATGCATCTGCACGTACCCACTTGAAGATGAAAGAGTATGGCGAAACCAGTCATTAGCAGCAAGCTTGATGGCTTTCTCCGGTGTAATCAACAAGATGTTTACCGCTGAACCTACAAGGACAATGAAACGAACATACTGCAAATGGTGTATCTGCACCGAGTGCAGATGGTGCAAAAATGTAATTCACCTGTATCCGTGTTCTGTTCTTCACATTCAAAGCATTACATACCCCCGAGCATCTAGGCGCATCTCGCAGAGCAGCAGGCATACAAAGGTACCCTCAAACCCAGGCATTTTTAGCAGTCAGTCAACCACCAAAATTTCCATTTTCATATGCTAAAGGAGTGCGCTAGTGCTTACCAAAATTGAACGCTGAGGCATCACAGTGCAATATGCAATGCTGACATGAGATCCCCTGGATTTTTGGCATGTAAAACAGTCCTAGTGCAAGAACTTTGCCCTCTCATTCTGTCGGGTCCCCAGTATAGTAAAACCTAGGAAGCACTGAACTGTGCCACTAATAAACTATCGCACACGTTTAACAAAATGAAAATGTTCCCAGTGCACCACAAAGCAAATAACTTTCCGCAACGTTGTGCTCTCACCTCTGTACATGCCAAAAAAGCCTTCTGCTGCATAGGATTTCCGAAAGCAGTCGAGCCTACGGGGCAAGAAAACATGCTTGCACGTCAGAGCCAGTTTAACACTGCAGCTAACATGCAGCAGCTAGTAGCCCGGCAATACCCACATGGAGCGGTACATGCGTTCTCCATTTGGCCCAATCTGTTGGTTTTGAAGTCTTGTCTTGACCAAGTCGATGGGAAACACGCACGTGACACCGATGATGCCCGCAATGCCGCCATTTACTATTTTTGGTAAGAGTCTGCAAAAGTAAAAGTATTGACATATTTCATTGCAGTGGGAAAAGATGAAGACAAGAACACGTACAAGATAAGCACTGACTTTTGTGGATTTTATTTGATAAGAACATTTGTGTACAAAAAATTGCCACGCAGAAAATAATAGTACAAAAATCAAAGGAACTCATCATCACTAATGTAAAAGAGAGAAAATACAGAGAAACCTTAATATCAGTAAGAGTCAGAGCCACCTGCTAAGCAAATAATAATATTCCTTATCTGATAATGCAACAAAGCCCAGCTGATGCATGGTCCCCCCCACCCCCTTTTTTTCTTGAGAAAAAGCTTATACAATTAAGATTTTCGATTCGAATGTCTTGAAAGAGCCGCAGCATTCCAGAAACATTATGTTACGTACAATACGAGCTCAGCCAGCTATTCACCCTGCCTCAAAAATATTAATCCTATTTAGGTTCTTGTAAGGCTTCTGTCGCATGCCACTGGTTTAGTAGACTTTCCAAGCCGGGTATGGACACCACGTGATCACGGCGGATCAGACAGAGTGCTCTAGTTCAAGCGCGCAAGATGTGATGGAATAAGCATGCAAATGACTGACGGCCCCACTTACTCTGTTAATAATAAGATCAATATCACTTTTATCACTGCAGCTTCTAGCAAGAGTCGCCACTGGCCGTCAGGGTCAAAACGCCAATTAATGTCCGAGATGATCGATGGTAGCAACTTCACTACTGCGTTTCGTAGACGAGAGTGCGACAAACCTTTGACAGCGATTAAGTTGTCGCTTACCATCTTTACATAACACAAGGCGCTTGCTTGCAGATCACGTATTTTCCCTACTCAACATACGCCAAGGTCAGCTAATGATTACGTTAAATTTTATTCAAGGTTATTCGGCGCTTCTCTCGCGCAATTATACATCGTGACGCGATTGCGCAATGTGTAGACAAGAGGTCCAGCACAAACTATCTCATCATATTTAACCAGCGAGAAAGTGGTCGCACAGCGCTTTCCGACTATTTGGGGGGCGAACGTGGACCAGCGCAGAGCGCAGAGCCCAACTTTCTCCTTTCCACAACCTCGGCGCGCCGCCGGTTATCAGCCCGGCGTTGTAAAATGCCCACTCCATTGATAGGCAGCGAAGGTCGTGACATCCCGGTCTGCCGCACGCGAATGAACTGCCCCGGCGGGAAAGAGCGTTCCGCACAGAATGAAGCGAGGCTGGCGAAAAGCGCATCAATAACCGGGCCATTGCCAACGTAAGCAGCTGGTTAATGGAATCCCTGGCTGCGTGCCGATGCACTGAAACTTTGTTCTCGAGCGCGGCACTTCAACGCACATAGCACGCGCGCGCGCGCGTGACGCTCACGCACGCGCGTGGAGCTTGACTCACGGAAATCGGCCCTTGGTTTGCGTAGCCATGGTCCTGGCTCGAGTTTTTCGATGCGGCCTCTAGCTGCCGTCAAGCGCCGGTACCGCAGCCGCTGTGCGACTGCTGGGCGAAGTGACGGACGACGAAAGTACTGAAGAACTAGAAAAACGGCTGATTGGCATAGTGGATCGGATTGGATTGCCGGTTTGTGTACAGTGCGATAGACGGCAGTTGAGCCATCCGCGTCCGCATTCAATCGCCACCTGTGATCGCCACAGTTCCCGTTATGCGAGATGTGAAGAAAGGTGAAGATTCACAAGCAGCTTGCTCGCTAAGGCGTTGTGCCATATGGTTGAAATCTCGCCACTCCTTCAGGCTGTCATATTATGCTTAAAGCACAGCCATGACAAGTTGGGGCTTTCTTCAGTTTGTTAGTCCGCTTTGGAACCAAACTACATGCTTGACAAAATCAAATAAAATTCGCGGCTGAAATTGTTCGCAGCCTGACGAACGAATGAGACGGGACACAGTGCTGGCATTACTAAGCAATGAGCATAGAATGCAACGAGTGAGTAGAAAGTCTCGACCATGATCAAGTTGGTTGTAACTTAGGTAGCAAGAACGATGCGCTTTGGTGCACTACTGTAAACTTTGCTGTTTCTTTAGACGTTGCAGCTCGTATGCTTGTTCCTCGTGATCAACATTCGAAGACTCGGATGTTCAAGTAAGATTCTATCATGGTCTAAGCTCGTTAACACAAAAATTTATCAAGCAACAACACAACCGACTAGTCGCTTAAAACAAGAACTGAAACTAAGAAACTGGTAAACCTAAAAGGTAAAAGCAACATTAACTCGTAGTAATATGTTGTCCAACTAATATAAATTTAAACGTTGTTGCTTTAAAAACTGTTTAATACCTGCGTTATTGGAGGCTACGCTGTTTTAAATACAGTGACTGCCGGCGATAAATTAGCGATTGTCACCGACATCAATCTGCCGTCGCCGAAATGGTGAGCAAGTCATCGCGATTGTCTTGATGTCATAGAAATTGTACTTTTCATGATAGCGTGTTATTGTTTAAGATAACGGTGAAAGTTCTTAAGTGTAACCTGCGTTGCATGTTCATGTTATATCAGGAGCATAAGTAAAGTATGGGCAATTGGTTGCTAAGCTTGTAGGTGTCCGCGGCTTGGTGGAATGACTAAACAGAACTCATTATCCCACTATATAGACGTTTAAAGATTCACAATAAGATTTTAATTGTATAAGCGTATGCAGAGTCTCCGAGTGCTTTGTTGGTCTTTTTCGTTACTTTGTTCGCGGACTGTGTACTACCTTCAACGAGGTGCTCACTGTGCGACGCCGTAGGTGTGCTCACGAATTTCTCTTGGTCATTCACAGGGTCAGAATCAGTCTCAAGGCGGCAGCGGTGGAGGTGGATCCGGCGGGGACAAGAAGGATGATAAGGTACCGTGTTTACGTGTGCGCATGAGTGAAGTGTGCCTAGGACTGCGAAGTTGGCAGAGGTATGTCATTCGGATTGGTGAAAGCCTGGATGTTAACTATTCTTAATACGTGTTTCGACCCCGGAGTTGGTACGCACTTGTGTCTTGAACGTGAATGGGTGCGTTGCGATGCAAAGAAGCCAGTATCTGGTCGTTGCTAGTCGGTTTGCGAGAGAATGATTGAGGAACAGGGGAAGACACAATGACGTACGAGCCACAAACCTTTGTTTCTCTGCGGTGCGGCGCTTAAGACATACCAAATCTGTACTTATGTTTTAGGTAAAGAAAGTTCTTAATCGCCAAGTGTTACATCAGCTGATAAACATGTCGCCGGGATAACAAGTCCATTTAAATTTTAGGTGTCTGTTGTGGACCACGCGTTGTATAGGTCACTACTGCGCCGTTCTGTCCGAAAGGCAAGCGCTGACGACGTCTGGCGACTTTCACTGGCGCTCGAGTGAACTGCTGCACTTTGCTACATTGTAAAAAATGAATGCAAGTCACCCTCTGGCTACCTGGCATTTCGTTGCAAGCTGCACAATCAGTTTACAACAGAAATAATAGAGGCCCACGTGACCCCAAAGCATGATGATAAACTATTTTTCTTTTATGGCCGGTGCAAAGCCGACGAGAAGAAAGGGAGTTTTAAAAAATAGCCTCATCTGCCCTGCATTTTGTCACGCGTGCTTCCTTTAATTTTCACTTGATTAGTTGTTTCCTTCTGCTTATCTCACTTTGCCTGCTCTGTTTAGCCTGGAGCGCATCAGAATAAAGTATAAACCCCATGCAAGCGATCTTGTGCACAACGGCGACAAGTGACGAAATGAGATGGCTGTCGCATTCACTCGTCACCTACAAGTCAAACCTCACGTTATGGTGGCTAGATGGGTAGGTGTGCCGACCGAGAGTAGTTCACCACTTCTCCGCATCATGACGCAGAAGTGGCGTTGCGGACAGTATAATGGTTCAGCTGCGCGCAACATCGGCTGTCCTGTGTAGACGAGCAGCGTGTTTGATAGTATCGCTGCCTCTGATTTTAGCCTTGATGTAAGCGTTATGATACCGTCCTGAGCAGTGTAGGCAATGCCAGAATGAGGAATTTGTTATTGTCGTCTAGTCAGAAAACACGAAATGCTGAAGTCAATTTCCTAGCTTGGCGACTGGTCACATTTATTGGTATACAAACGGGGCGCTCCAGCCCATTGCATTAAAGATGTAGGCGGATTTTTCTATGCATAATACAATACTGCAATGATTTTATACGGTATATGGGAACACATTTACGCGATATTTACCGAGTTCTAAAGGTTTAATTTCGAGAAATTTATTGCTTGGGGGGGGGGCATGGCAGCATTTATGCATGGCTTTACTGCCTTGGCATGGCAGCATTTTGTCTAATTCCACAAGGAGGGAGCTGGCTTCTTATGCAGATTTAATTAGCAGTCGTTACACCACCGTAGCCTGGACAGGAACATTTGCTCGCACATATGATCACATGCTCCCAGGACGATGACTTTGGTGAGCGTGATGCTTTTTCTGTTTTTCACGCAAACGAAAAACGCGGCAGCCATTCTACCTTCCAATGATTGCCTGGTCCAGTGGCCGTGAGACAGAACACACGAGCTGATGATTTCAGCAAGCGTAGGTGTAGAAAACTGAAAGTCATTGTCGCCATTTGTACAGGCTTCATTAACATCTCGTTCCTGGGATCTCTCCGCATTCTCAGAACAGCTTGCTGCCTTAATCACCTGTTGTGATCGCGGTCGACCCCCAAGAATTCTTCGTTTTCTTTTTTGGGGATCATCACTTTTGAGAAATAGGCGGGAGTGCCTGGCAGAATTGATGGCACTGCATCGTTGGTAAGCCGTGGACGCCCCCATGGAATCAGGTCAACCTCTCCATTGACCACATGGGTGAAATCGCGCAATGTTCTTGAAAGTGTCGCTCGCACACAGTTGGTATCGGCTGCAGTTGATTGTCCGCTCGATGAAGGGCCAGTTCCCATTTCCTAAAAAGGTCAGGGTTTTTTGGCACCAAATACTTTAGGCTTCTTTCTCAGAGATTTAGAAACCGACTTGCAGTTCGGAGCGAAGCAGTAAGTGTCCTTGGTGGTTTTAGGTGCTGCAATACTGCCGCTAAATTTTCCGACCAGGAACGTTCCACATCTCTTAGGAACTTTCAAACATTAAGAGAGGCCCGGAGTTCTTCACCTTTTAAACAGACACGAACAGACGACATACAGCTATTCTAATATGGACTTTATTTCTTGCGGAGCCGTTATACTGACCGCAGCGCCAATTTTGCGTCATGATGCAGAGAAGCGGTGAACTACGAAGTTCCAGACGTGCCGGTCGGCACACCTACCCATCTAGCCACCGTACCCACGTGAGCAACTTTGGTCGACGTCTCCCCAGTGTTGCCTGTACGAGGGCCGCAAAAACCCGCCGAAACTGGCATCACGCATGTACTAATAAATTAAGTTGATTTGTTTTGCTGTGCAAAGCAGCATGAAGTATTTCTGAAGGTCTTGCCGTAGGTTCTTTTATCTTTGCACATGTCAAAATTTGATCATTTGCTCGTTTCGTGCGACAGTAGGTAGTGGCACTGTTGTGCATCCTGTTACGGCTTCGCGCTAATGGCTAGTCGCTGATAGCACTTCTGGGCGACGAGCAATGAATTCTAGTTTTTTAAAGTCAAGCAACGAGAACGAGCAATCTGTTCACGCGACGGCCTCTTTTATCACTGTCACACAAAATCCTCATGGGGTTTGGGCTTAAAGTTACATTTCTTAGTCAGTACTGCATTGCAACTCATTTTCTTACCCCTGTCCTTCATATGCTCATACTGCATGTACAGTGCTCAAAAATTGAAATGCAAACAGCAATGAATGTCTTTCACGTGTAATTACATGGAAGTCTGACATGTAATTGCTCTGTAGCTGGTTCCTAAACACGGAGTTGTCCCATGTGTACATTTTGGAGTCTGAGCTAAGCCGCTTTTACGAATGCAGGTAAATCTGAATACGAAACAGCACATTGTTAAAGTTTCGAAATTGCTTGTGTTTCAATTTTTTAGCGCTGCTTGTAATGTCCTGCCAACTAGTGTCTTCAACAGGGAGCATAATGCCATGAACGGAATAGGGTGTTGCAGATGCTGAGTGCTCTTCATCTTGAATCGCTGCAGTCAAGATGCACCAAACTGAGACTAAAGCTCTTGGATTTAATATAAAACGACAAAGTCAACATTAACACAAATTGCTTTACCTGTGTCCCATTTCTCACGCGAACACTCGTCAAAACCACGGAACAGTGATACAGGAGCTATGTGCCATGACTGACATATGTAGATAATAATTTTTTCATAAGACAATAAATGGAAGGAATTGCCTCAGGGCTGGTTGAAAGTATCAATGTGGTCATATTTATGAAATGGTGTGATTTTTTGGCTATGTAATTTTGTTTTACAGTGTTGGTGTTCTATTGTTCTTTGACATTTGCATTTTCTGTATGTTCACTCCTGCTCGCACTCAATGGGGTCTGCAGTATTTATAAATAAATGAATTAATGATGCCATTTAGGCTTGTCATTGGTGTGCTTACAGGACAAGAAGCGCAAACACGAGCCACCAATTCCGAGCCGTGTGGGCAAGCGTAAGAAGCGCACCAGGGGACCTGAGGCTGCGAGCAAGCTTCCACTCGGTGAGTTGTGGCATTGCCTCATGAAAATTTGTAGTCATGTGCCAAAAATAGCGCATCTGGCAGATTATTAGCTTAGACCACGTGCAGCTTGTGATGCAGCAGGGGCCCATGATATGAAAGGAAAACCCAAGCGATGGCCACACTAGCGTGTCGTCTGCAACATCATGTGGCTTTGGTGCCTTAAGTGCAGAGCTCATACAACTCCCTGAAATCATTAAAAAACGTTGGAATTTTAGAAAATGACATTCAAAGGCCCTTAAAGCTCCTTGAAGATAAATGCACTTCTTGAATTTCGTTAAAACTGGAGTCAACTCAGTGGCTGCATATCTAAAAAATTGCAGCTATGAAGATGGAAATTCATGTGTATGAATAAAGTGTCTTTTAACATTCTTTGAATTTTGGCTTTCAGAAACCTTGAAATAGTAAAATTTTTGTTAAGCTTGGAGTTAAATGTTCTGTACAAATACTGTAAACGGTTTAACAAGATATATCCCAGGCTGGAACCATTGTTTAGAATAGAATTGCCACCTTTACCAAGAAAGAAGAAAATTTAAGCAAGCAGGGGGCGGAGGTGGGGATTGCCTTTATTTTGTAAAATATTGTTTAGGCATGAATACAAACAAAACTAAAAGAAAATTAAGTGATACACCCAGTAAAATCTTTGCATAATTGAAATCAATTGAAAGTTTGCTACACTTTCGATATATTCATGCTCTTCTTGGTGCAGATAATTTAGTCTCAGGCATATTAATAGCCTGCACACAACATAGCAATATGTGGAAATCAAGATGACAACAAAATACGGTATGCTTTACAGAACTGAAGAAAATTGGATTAATCAGGGAGAAGTTAATTTGCGTCAATTCAGTCGTCTATGCATGAAAGCGCGACAGTCACAGAGCGTTTGTGATGTTGATTTTACTTTGCTGATTTAATGACAACTGAAAAATCGGCAAATGGCATGCCAGTGTTGGGTCGGGGTTGGTAGCCGGCACCGTAAGGGGAACACTGGTTGTGCCAGTAGAAGGCCAGCCCTGTTGCAGCCCTAGTTTCGACACAGGAACTTGTCTTTGTCGGTGCTCCAGCCTGGTACATCCCCTTGTTTGAGCAGTGCTCATCACTTCAAGGTACTGACTTCCTGTGGCGTTTTGTTTATCTTTGATGCCATGAGGTAGCATACGAGGGTTTATCGGCCACTTGCCCGCTCCCAAGTTCACGCAGTACGTAATGCCTGTGGTTGAGAGGATGTTCCACATCTACTGCCATGGCCACGAGTGGCACTGGCCGACGCTCCCGTGGCTAGAGCTGGAGAACACTAATACCCAAACCCACTGTGGTAGCCCAGTGGCTACGGCGCTGCACTCGTGAGCTCGAGGTCACGTATTTGAGCCCTGCTGCAATAGCCACATTTGAATAGGGGCGGAATGCAAAAACGTTTGCGTACAGTGCGTAGGGTGCATGTTAAAGAACCCCATGCGGTTAAAATTGTTTTGTAGCTCCCTTCCCCCCGCTAAGCCTCATAATCAAGTTGTTGGTTTGGCGCGTAAAATTCCAGAATTTAAATTTTAACTGTCATCCGCACTCGTTTCATGTTTTAAGCCACCGTGCTGAGTGATGGCCTGGTAATTGTGCAGTGACACCTCACACACGATGCCGGCTAAAGCTGCTGAAGCAGGAGCGCATCAAGGACTACCTCCTGATGGAGGAAGAGTTCCTGCGCAACCAGGAACGCCTCAAGCCGCAGGAGGAGAAGCACGAGGAAGAGCGCTCCAAGGTAGGGACAGACTCGTTGCTTCGTCCCCTTCTTCTGCAGTTCCCTTCCTTTTTTAATAAGTTGGGCTAGTGTTATCTGCAGCATGCTCAAGTCGCGGCACTATTATGGAGGCTAGGCATGTCGCAGTAAAGTGCTGAGATATCCCGCTTGATGGCCATCTGTGACTATGAAAGACAGTGAGGATGGTAAAGTTATGGCAACGCGACAAGGACATGTTTATATTTTCTTCCTCTTACCTTTTTCTTTGTGTTGATGTTTTTTAATGGTGCCATGGGGGGACATGTTAAGATTGAAGATTGGGTGTGTTGGTATAGCATACTAGAAGTTGGATTGCACAACATTTTGACAGGACACAAAGAAGAGAAACACACACGCGACAAAGCGCTTACAGGGACATGGCATGGAACATGATATGGTTGCCGAGCTATGCTCAGTTTATCATTGCAACTGAGAGTAGAGGATCCAGTATGTTGATACTGTCGCAGTTTCACCCAAAAGGCGAAGCATCAATTGCGATAGCAAATTAGTCGAGAGCTATGTGGAGTAAGGATAGTAGGTTTTATCAGCTGTATAAACTTGGGCATGCAACAGCACCAGCAACGCACAAAACTGTTGTCGACGCCGGTGCCTTTGGGGGCGGCTCGGAGGTTTTTGATGAGATCAGAACGAGACACTCGCCGAGCAGCCTCGGAAGTCTTTACCACCTTCTCGCCTCGCAATGTTTTTATATAAATACACATTTGGTGCCGCAGCTAAACGTCGCTTCCCGTGAAAGCGCGCGTCCTTCGCGCGCTTTCGCTTGCACATACAGCATACGGTGCGCGGCGACAATTGCATCGCCGTTGGACTCTATACGGAACTTCACGGCGACGACAACGCCGACGGCAGAAATCCACTGGGAATAAAACTGGGCTCTCAGTATGCATTCTAATGCGAAATTTCAATTTGAAATCGCTGCCACTAAGCCCCAGCGAGCGGCAGTGACCGCCATTTTGGCATGACTTGTTTCACACCAAGAAGTATGGGGCGACTGCTGTGTCGTCTGCTCTGAAACGTCCCCAAACCATGCGAGCACTGTGCCCGACTCCTAGCTCCATACACTCTGGCACCCAATGGCACAGCGAGAATGTTGTCGTTGCACAGTGCCCATAATTCTTCCGCTCACGTGATGAGAACACTTGCAAAAAATGAAACCACGTGTATACTGTGCACACTGACCTCGCAGATTGCACTCGACTTCTTACTCGTCCAGTGTTGCCAGACTGCTGTATGGTTCTACTGCAAAACATTTTTTTAAATACAAGCTTTCTGCCACACGAAATGCGCTCAAATTTCACCAGCCTGCTGTGGGACGCATATGGTTTGATGCATAACTCAAGCTTGAAAATTTGGTGTCAGGGCCCCTTTAAATCTAACGCACAAGTGCTTTCCTTCCTAAAGGAATTGTAGCGGACAGTGTTACATCGCTGTTCTGCTTGTGCCTGTCGCGCAGCCTTGCCACAATATTTTGCGAATGTACTCTTGCATTTCCCTGGATGTGCTCTCAGCTTGTCCTGGTTGTGTCATTTGCAGGTGGATGACCTCAGGGGCAGCCCGATGTCAGTCGGTACCTTGGAGGAGATTATCGACGACAGCCATGCCATTGTCTCAACATCCGTGGGCAGCGAGCACTACGTCAGTATGCTGTCCTTCGTCGACAAAGTGAGTGTGCTCGAGTAGTCAAATTTCCTAATTGAATCTGAAAATGGCCTTCGAAACGGATATTGCATTTATTTTACCGTGGCTTCTCATTATTAGATGCGAGTATTGTTAAAACCAGTAATGCTATCAATGGGTTTGACTGTACTTCTTTCTGTCTATTGAAAATGTTTGAATATGTGTCCCCTCTGTGTGTGTGGGTGTTTTTTTTTTTCTTTTTTTATTAATTTAATTCAATTTCAAATATGAAATTCCTGTATCAAGTGTATATCAGATATATTAAGGGCTATTTGACTTGTATCAGAATTTAAAATATTTGCACATCCGTAGTGATTGTATCAGTTGCTGGAGAGAGCTGTGTGCTTAAAGGGCCCCTCACCAGGCGCCTTAGCAAATTTGGGTTATGCACTGGAAGTTGCAAGGCACCACCTGGGCAACGTCCCCAAACCTCAGTTATTTTTCACACTGGTTAATTATTAGAGGAGGTAGGAGAAATGGAAATGTTGCGACGCCTTGCTGCCGGGAGGTGAGCATCACTGCCAGCATGGACACGCCCCCCCCCCCCCCCCCCCCCCTATCTGCAAGTCGTGGTAACCATTGTAAGGCTCTTGCTCAAGTTACTAGGGGTATCAACGCGCGTCCGTTCAGAAAAGAATTTAAGTTTGCAGTTAAACACGTTGAGCATGCCAGACAGCCATACGAAATGCCATTTAAGGATTTCTCAAAGAAAATGCACTGTGTGAAAAGGGTTCCCGGCTGCGTAGCATGTGGTGGGTAGTCATGGACGGTGGAGAGTGCCACTGGGAAACAGTCTGTTGTCACACCTGAAGTTGCAGTTTCTATTCCTCACTGCAGTTACATAATTTCGATGGAGGCAGATTGCAAGAATGCTCAAACTTTGGGTGCACATTAAAGAACGCCGAGTGCTTGAAATTTAGCCAGAGCCTTCTACTAGGCTGTATCTTATAGCATGTGTGTATTTTTGGGACAGTAAGCCCCTTTACGAAATCATTTTACTTGTTTTTGTTTATCTTTGTGCTCTGTTACTTGCAAATACAGACCAACAACTAGCTGAATGAAATCCGACTGGGAAATGTTTAAGTAGAACACCCAATAAGTGCACTTTCTCGAGAATGCGATGTCACACCGCTGTGCATATGGTCGCTAAAGGTGGCATGAACTCTGGTCTAAGCATAAGAGCCAGAACTACACTGATATAACACAAGCTGGAGATAGTGTAAATGGAAGTGGCGTGTACTAGTTAGGCCTGTATTGATACGTTTCATTCCGTGAGAATAGTACATGTTCCTCACTCATGCTTGCAGGACCAGCTGGAGCCCGGATGTTCGGTGCTGCTCAACCATAAGGTCCACGCGGTGGTCGGCGTGCTGTCAGACGATGCAGACCCCATGGTGGCCGTCATGAAGCTCGAGAAGGCGCCCCAGGAAACTTATGCCGACATTGGAGGGCTCGACCAGCAAATTCAGGTAAAAGGGCACAGGTTTGAGCAAGTTGGTATAACAGAATGGTTATGCCAGGCTTGGCAGGCCGAGAAATGGTGGAGGCCTCCCAAATTTATGCAGGAAAACTAAAATTCATCACCTACCATTTTTCCCGTCAAAAAATATGTGAAGAGTTTTGGTTAACAAGAAAATGCTTACAATGTAAGGTAGAAAGTTGGGCTAGTTCGAATGGAAGTGTACTCGCAGTAAAACAACGGCAAAATGAGAAAAAGTGTGTCCTTCCCATGGGGCCGTTGTTATTACAGGCTGAACTCACTTATGCAAACAATCAATTATTAGGCAGACTACAGGCTGGAGCGACTAAGTTGTCCCGTGTTGCAGAACAAAGCTTAATCGTTCTAACCATATTTAACATTGCCTTTAGTGTTTTTTTAGGCATAAAAGATGTCTGCTTTGATTTAAGGTTCTTTTGGAATAGGTATTGGCATAAAGAGAACCAGGGCATTGTCAGAGTGCAAGTAAACAAGGAAAAGCACGGAAGTTAGCCAGAAGGACATCCACCCTGCACAAGGGTGAGAGGGTTGATATGACTTTTGCAAAAGCCCTACATAATCTCGGAGCTCTCATCTCGTAATTGCTGCTTTTCAGCAATGAACGGGTAAACTAAAAGGCTGGGCCACTAACACTTCCAACAATTTGTCATGCAGGAAATCAAGGAAAGCGTCGAGCTTCCCTTGACACATCCCGAGTACTACGAAGAGATGGGCATCCGACCCCCAAAGGGAGTCATCCTGTATGGACCTCCGGGCACGGGCAAGACTCTGCTTGCCAAGGCTGTCGCCAACCAAACCTCGGCCACCTTCCTGCGTGTCGTCGGCTCCGAGCTGATCCAGAAATACTTGGTACTGTGCCAAGGTTCCTCACAAGTCATGCATTCAAAGTAACTGTAAGCAAGTGAAAGTAGTTGCTTTCATGTAGTTAACTTGTGTAAATGTATAATGTAAGTGTGCTAATCCACGATTTCAATGTAATGAGAGAGAAGGGTGGAAGGAAAGGCAGGGAGGTTAACCAGACTTGGTCCAGTTTGCTACCCTACACATGGGGAGAGTGATGGGGGAGTTACATAAGGTTATTTGCAAATACAACTTTCAAATTTAGTGTAGCACTGCAGAAAGCAGCCGGCAAAACGGTTTACTGAATAGCCAGCCATGGCTTATGAGATTGCGCTGCCCGATCGCGGAGGCCTTAATCTGGTTAGTGCGATGTCAAGTTGTAATTACCACAAGGCCCTATCCTATCGCTTGAGGCTGGTATGTGGCAAGCAATTGCAATTGGTGACAAGAAAAAGTGTGTCGCTGCTCATTTCGGGATACCACAGGGCTCACTCTCTGCAATCTTGAAGTCGAGAGAAGCTATCTTTGACTCCATGAAGAAAAGAACAGATTCCTGATGAAACTGATTAGAATATTGAAATTAACGGACGACCTTTACTGCAAATAAGAATGCTTTACGTGAGTGCACTGCACTTGCAACAAGTTTGAAATATGAATAGCCAATTTTTTGGAGCTGCTTGATTATTTAAACACAGCATCGCTACCTACTCCATAGAATCGACTTGCAGCTGTTCTGTTTTATTGCTTGTTTGCATCAAGTTGCTGTTTGCACTGTTTTTATGTGTGCAGGGAGATGGCCCCAAGCTTGTTCGAGAGCTGTTCCGGGTAGCTGAAGAGCATGCACCATCCATTGTGTTCATCGATGAGATCGACGCTGTAGGAACAAAACGGTGTGCATGTTTTCCTTTTCTCTTCCTCTTTATATGGTTCTTCATCACGAAAGCTGAGGAGCGTGATTTTAGCTGATGGTTCAACACTTAGTTCAATTAATTAGTTCATCTGCTTGAAGCAAAATTGTGTGTGCTTTCTGATTTTGGATGAAAATGCAAAGCTAAGTGTACCACCAATTTCTGCTGAGCAGCACTGTTTGCAAATCCAACTTATGAGTATGTATATCGTACCGATGATTGATTATTGTATCGATGGTGTTTGCCGTTCTGTTCATTCTACAGACACTGTGGTCAGCAAAGTTCTGTGGAATGAAACTTCTCTCGTTATCTCAGCTTGGTGACTAGTAACTAGAAGCCAACTAGGCTGTTAGTGGTTTTCTTGTAGATGGTGGATCTATGACAGTGAGCTGCAGTGTCGCCATGTTTAATATGGCTACAGAAAGGGTCAACAAGGCAAATGACTTTACTGTTCTGAAGATGTCAGTTAGATGTCTTTTAAAATTGAAAGGTTTTCTTTTGCTTTTGTGAAGGTGTCACCAGCGAACTTGGTTTCTCTTGCTTGCTGTTCTCTTTGTCAGGTATGACTCCAACTCCGGCGGGGAGAGAGAGATCCAGCGGACCATGCTGGAGCTGCTGAACCAGTTGGATGGCTTCGACTCGCGTGGTGACGTCAAGGTGGTCATGGCGACCAACCGCATTGAGACCCTCGACCCAGCCCTGATCCGGCCCGGCCGCATCGACCGCAAGATTGAGTTCCCACTGCCAGACGAGCGGACGCGGCGGCGCATCTTCCAGATCCACACGGCACGCATGACGCTCGCTGGCGATGTCAACTGTGACGACCTGGTTGCCGCTAAGGATGACCTGTCGGGTGCAGACATTAAGGTCAGTAGGAACCTAGGTGAACGCCGCTTTGCATACGCTAATGAATGATGCATTATTGTTTAGTATTGTCAGCATTTTTGTGCATTCTAGAAAAGGTGTTTCACGAGTCATCAGTCCAGTAAGAATAACGCACTAATTCGCCATCGCTCTGCTAGCCTCCTGGTTAGCTGAGATGGTAGAGCGACCGCCCGGGAAAGGTGTTGGTTCTCAGTTCAATCCCCCGATCGGAACAGATTTTTCTTCAACTGCGGGTGCACCGGAAGTTTGGGCTCCTACAACATCTAAAGCCATTTGGCACCAACCTGCTAAACTGGATACATATTGGAATTGATCTGGCTGTTGGAGCAGTACGTAAATGGAGTGTCATGACTTGGTTTTAATTTATTCCCGTGTTGTCCAGACATGTCTAAATACTCTTATCAAATGGATTTTGCGATGCAGGCCATCTGCACCGAAGCCGGACTCATGGCACTACGCGAGAGGCGCATGAAGGTGACCAGCGAGGACTTCCGAAAGTCTAAAGAGAACGTCCTGTACCGAAAGAAGGAAGGAAGCCCGGAGGGTCTCTACCTGTGACCTTGTCAGCTTCCCCAGAATCCTGTGTGGAGGCTAATAAAAGTGTTTACCTTGCTTACCTTCACATATTGATCTGTGCATTTCTTTTTACATCAAATGCAAATGTGAACTCCAATATACCAGCAGATACGCCTGCATGAAAGGTGGGTCACATGATAAACTGCGAGTAACGTGTGGCTGCATTAAGAAGCAAAGGATTTCAGAAAGGGGGAAACCGGGAGTGATTGACGGTGTCAAACAAAAACGTCGCTGGAACCAACATTTTGACAAGTGGACTTGACTCTATTGAGGCAACAACCGCTTTCCTGACAGTGTTTGTATGGCTCGAGCAAACACTATGAAAGAAAGCAGATCAGAACGATGAACAAGTGATGCTTGTCAGAGAATCTGCTTCTAAGGGTGCTGTTACAGATCAGGTAAGAATATGTTTCAAGGATGTCTTGGAGGCATATGTGAAGAAGCGGATGAGGCTAAGTAGGGCTCACTGTATAAGCCTCGCATGTGAACATGCCGTAGTGAGTGAGTTAATGCTAGCCTGTGGCTGAATTCAGTCCTCGGAGCGCATCAGCACCTTGAGCGTTCATAGTCGGCAAAAAGTTGGCCTACATCATTAGCAAACAACTGTTATCGGTAGCTATGTCATACCAAAGCAGTAATGGTTATCATAATAATCGTTCTCGTAGTGTACCCAACAATTGTTGCATCCCTGTTACACAAGCGCCAACCATGTCAGCCCACCTGGTTATAAAAACTGCGCAAAAAGATGGAAGACAGACGCACACAAGTTAATGTAACACCTGCATGTGTTTCCCGCAAGAGTCAACACCCAATCGACGAGTTAATGCTTGCTGTATGTTAATGGTGCCAACTGCTTTCAAGACACTACGCGAGAGTTTGACTGAGCTATACCAGCACATCCTCTATGAATGGTTAGGTACATTGCTCCGTTGATGGGAGTGTCTTCTATTAAAATTGGGATAAAATTTTGTGTAGGAAACAGGTGCAAGGGTGCGAGTTTTACATAAAAAAGAAGGAAATAGTGCAGATTCCGAAGAAAGGAAACTGCAGATTGTTTCTCTAATTTGATAGTGGATCGAGCTAATGTGCAGTTCACAAGGCCTCAGTAAAAAAAAAAAATTCGTTCCTGTTCAAGAACTGCTGATTTGAATTGTTTCGTGAAACTTTCGTTCGACTTTTCACACACCATTGAAGCCTGCGGGAAGGGATACTCAATTCCCTCACCAGTTAGTCGATTATTCAGGTAAGCTAACTGGCACAGCTAAGGAGCTAACCATGGTCTGCGATAAATTGTTACATGATTGTGTTGCAGCAGGTCATTCATGCAGAGTAGATGTTGAATGTAGAATGCTTGCACTGAGACAAAAGTGGTGCAGCAAGTATTTGGTCCTAAATATTTGCTGTGGCAACTATTAATTGTCACTGTACTGATATAGCTTTCATTTCTGATGAAAGAACATTCACTGTTATGATTAGCATCAAATATGCCCCATAAGTTAATTTGCTCTCATTTGCAAGGCACCAAATTAAACATTGCAATAAACTCTATAGGGTTCATTGCAAAGTTTACTCCTTTTGATACTAGCAGACCTTTAGACGGCAGTTAACCTTTAGTGTTTTTATTTGGACGCTATGCAGGCGTCACCTATGACGTATTCGTGTTTGCGACAGCACTAAGGTCCCTAGATTTGCTGCTTTAAAAATATCTAGGGACTTTAGACTTGCTCTCGTGGTCTGTTGGTACGAGGAGTGAGCATCTCGGAGGTCATACTCTGTGAATGCCATGAACGTATTGCATTGGGTGGGCATTACAACAATCATATTAATGATTATGCGAGTAATAATTGGAAGTGAGGCCATAGAATAGGCTTTGATACGCAACAACAAGGCCGGTGCAACAACCGAATGTCGGCGCAAACACTGCACTTGGAATGTCCCTAGATTTAGAGACCCTACGTTCTTTATTCTATGACCCTGCGCAGCTACAACAGCTCGTTTGACGGCGCTTCGTGTCGCGAAGCCGCCAGATCATCCTGGCCGTATCGCCATCGGTTACATCGCTGTGCCGCCTCTCCTTGAATTCCTGTCAGTGTTGAGCGAACGAATATGTAGCAGATAACACATAGGAGAGATAACTGCGCTACAAATTGTTGTTAAATGTTCGATCTCGGTTGCCATACGCCGATCAGCGCCCGCCAGCTTATATATATTATCGTAGTGCTGCATATTTTATTCGGCGCGTATAGCTACCTGAGGATGACGCACTCGCGTCATGCCTCGTTGCGTGCATTGTTATTTTTATTGAGGCGGGGCAGTACTTCTGTAAAAACTCTGGGTACGTACTTAATTGTGAGAGGGGCATTCCGCGTTCATCGTGGTCCGGGAAAAACTAGGAAATATTTGTGGTGTGCCCAACGTGGAGTTAGT
This sequence comes from Dermacentor silvarum, assembly GCF_013339745.2. Taxonomy (NCBI): domain Eukaryota; kingdom Metazoa; phylum Arthropoda; class Arachnida; order Ixodida; family Ixodidae; genus Dermacentor; species Dermacentor silvarum. The sequence goes on along the minus strand of NC_051162.1, from coordinate 130,608,798 downwards.
TAGCCCTAATACCCAGGGAATGTTATGAGCATCATTGTGCACGAAGTCCTTTGTTGGTTTCTTTCAACCCAACTACGTTTTATTGCTCTGTTTTCATATAAGGCATACGTTAAGGACAAACGTCATTAGGTGAAGCCTTTATGAATGACCGAGCCGCAATTGTGAGCCCAAAGGACCGTGCTTGCGTGTTGCGATATCGAAGTATCTCCCCAATCGTCAACGAAAGTGATAGTAAAGGTGGCCAAGTATTTTTCTTCCTAATTGTTTGATGAATAACATGTATGTATGACACACATAACGTCTTGTATATGCGTTGTCTTACAATCTCAGCAACAAAACGAAGACGATTAATTACTGACACTGACGTACGGCTAGGAAAAACTCCGCTGTCCTCGGAACAGATCTCTAGCAAATGTCATTCAGTGCCGATAGGCCTCTTTGTCCACTCGTACCACACCTAATGTAGTTAACTAATTAATTACGCATGTCTTAGATACACGCACACGTTGACTCTCACTAAATCTTGCCCTGTTCGCACATTTCCGGGGTTTTTTGCTCATCTAATCGGCATGCGCTTCGTTATTCAGCCGAATCGATGGCATGGAAATGCATAGCTGATGAGTCATATCTCCATGCGGCATCAAATTGTGCATAAAAGTAAGGGTGAGACGATAAAATAAAACGTAAATAAATCTGGTGCAGTCTCAAATAAAATTTATTGATAAATAAAAAAATTGTTTTCCACAGTTATAATACATGGATGGGTAAATTCTCTTGCATTGCTGTTTATCGCGCTAATCATCTGGAATTGGATTGAGTCCATCGCCAGCCATATTTATAACGCGCACCTGGCGACTCCAACAGCAGTCAGTGAGATCTCGATCTGTCGCACGTCGTGTGCACTTGTGGCTAATCTTCATCTTGGTGTGCGTCTCGATCGTTGGGCATACGCATTGCTTCGTCACCTACCAGCCACCTTTTTCTTTTTTTGAGTTGACATTCGCAAAGGTAAGTATGGCGTCTCATTATGGATAATGGGAGACTGACCTTATTCCTCACTCTTTATACCTTTTATGTCGCGTGATTTCCCCACGCACGTTGACTCCTTAGTCCTCCGACTCTTGCTGAGTACCATTTTTAACCTAGAAGAGTTTTACGGTAGCATGCAATGGCAAAACTTCGTTGCCCCGCCAAGCCGATCGACACAAAGACCTTGTGTACATAAAGCTCTTTGTGTGCACACTCTTTTGAGTCTCACCAGCTCGTACTGTAGTCATTTAGCACATTTATGCGTTTCTACAGCTAGCTTTCCACCGTACGTCCCGTCAAATAATCTGTAATACAATTTTTGTTATTGATTGTAAGTACCTGAATCGCCATATTGAGTTGACCCTAATGGCGTCCGGCATTAGGCTTAACAGGCATTACATATGTCAGGGCTCTTTGTTCGATCTCCTTTGTTTTTAAGGGAATTAATGCAGCCATATATCGTTCGCGGGATGACTGGGTAGTCAGATGTGGGTTACCTTTTCTACTATTTCCCGCGATAGGCCTGGCACCAAACATTGTTTTACTTTTGGTACCGGCGATATCGCACCGTTGATAAGCAGTGCTTCGGGGTACACTTCTCCGCACTTATGCGTGGACAATGTACGAAAATATCGCAAAAGGGATGAATTGATTCGAAACAAAGCTTTGAAACTGCTTTGCAGACAGCAAAGGCAATATGGCGAGAAGCTGTTTGCCTATTCTTTGAACCGAGTTTTTTTTTTTTTTTTTTTTTTTTTTTGTCGAGTGCTCGTTATCTGTATATGCAATCCCGTAGGTGTGTGCATCGCTTCAGAATCACAATTATTATGACAGCGCCAAACGAACACCGTACGTCCCGTCAAATAATCTGTAATACAATTTTTGTTATTGATTGTAAGTACCTGAATCGCCATATCGAGTTGACCCTAATGGCGTCCGGCATTAGGCTTAACAGGCATTACATATGTCAGGGCTCTTTGTTCGATCCCCTTTGTTTTTAAGGGAATTAATGCAGCCATATATCGTTCGCGGGATGACTGGGTAGTCAGATGTGGGTTACCTTTTCTACTATTTCCCGCGATAGGCCTGGCACCAAACATTGTTTTACTTTTGTACCGGCGATATCGCACCGTTGATAAGCAGTGCTTCGGGGTACACTTCTCCGCACTTATGCGTGGACAATGTGCGAAAATATCGCAAAAGGGATGAATTGATTCGAAACAAAGCTTTGAAACTGCTTTGCAGACAGCAAAGGCAATATGGCGAGAAGCTGTTTGCCTATTCTTTGAACCGAGTTTTTTTTTTTTTTTTTTTTGGTCAGAGTGCTCGTTATCTGTATATGCAATCCCGTAGGTGTGTGCATCGCTTCAGAATAACAATTATGACAGCGCCAAACGAACATCGGTAACCCGTTGCACATCCACACCGTAGGTCATCCTGGTAACGTTGGGTCATCCCATCTCACTTGGCCTTAAAAGCCATGTTCCGATTCCTTTGCCACTCATGCATTCAAGGTGTGACAAGGCAGGCGTATTCTTACGATTAAGAAAATAGTCCGTTGTTAATTTCGGCTTGTGTCTAGCTTCTAAGTAGAAGTTTACAACGCTGTATAAAAAGAAACACGTGTGTGAATTGACTGCTGTTGAGGACGGAATGAAGGAGAACCGGTAGCGCAGTGATGTCAGACAGTTGCCTCCTTCCTCTACGGCAGTCAACCATTTTTATTCAGACTCACTCGCTACATTAGCGAACGATGTCCAAACTTCTTACCACACTCTTATCGTTTAATTCGACCTCCTAGCTTCACTTCAGATGCAAATCTTGAAATTATAAGGAGTAAAGGGCGTTTCACATGGTGCGATTTTGCAGTGCGTTTTTCGCAGATGCGAAATTCGCAATCCCGTTGAACATGGATCCACGGCAGCTGCGTTTTTCGCATACTCGTAGCAGAGGGTTTGCAAACTCGTATATTGTTCGGTGAATGTTTTAACAACTTTTTTTTTTTGCTAGGCTAACGACTCTGCAATGTTTCTAAACTATACATTTAAACTCCTGAAAGTTTTATTAACGTAGTTAATGAAAAAAAAAAAAAAAAAGCGAGCCGCCTCCTATTGGTCGTCTGTTTCCACCGCATCTGCGTTTTCGCAGAGAAGTTCGGCACGCCGAACATCGAAAAATCGCACACACGAAGGGTCCAGCGGCCTACCTCCCGTAGCTGCGAATTCGCAAGTGCGAAGCAGATAGAATCGCACCATGTGAAACGGGCTTAACACGGAGATTATTTGATTGGCGTTTCTTCTCGACGCACGGCGTTTCAAGCTTCGCGCCACCTGCCATTTTTTTTTGGGAGATGCCACCTTGTGGGGATTATTAAAAGTAAACTTTAACAACTTATTTATATTTTTCACAATACCGCTATTGTTATGTCAAAATATAACATAATAAAAATCACACGTTTTTTAACGTTATTGTGGCTACGTTTAAAAGAGATTATTGAACTTCGTTCATGCGGGTTTTAACAGAGAGTCCGTGGTCGATGCAGGGTCAATGGCGGCAGGAGAAAGATGGTATTTTACCAAAGAACAATTGGCCTGCACCCCGAGCCGAAAATGTGGTCTGGACGCGGACAAGGAGCTCTCGTACCGACAGCAAGCCGCCAATTTGATCCAGGATATGGGACAACGCCTGCAAGTGTATCCTTGTGGTCGACGAGGCCGTTGTGCGTAGCTTACATGGTTAGGCTTAGCGCTTGCGCTGGCTTGAATCGCGTCGTGCGCCCCGTTTCGACGCGAAATCGGCGTCGTTTTCGACGAAATCTCGTGCCTCGGGCGTCGGTGTGCTCTGCCGAGGCAAGTGTCGACGAGTGGCCGCACTTTGCGGCCGTGTACGCGCGCTGTTCGACCTCTTCTCGAAGCTCCCAAGGTCTCCAAGCGGCGGCAGTGCCAGATAACGACGCTGCTTCTTCGCCTTTTCCCTCGTCGTGTTCGCTGTTTTTCGCGACCGATGGGTCGTTTCTTCGACGCGACGGCGGTCGCGGAATGTGCGCTTGGCTGTGTTGTGCAATGTGTGTTGTCCACCGTCCATGTGTGCGCTTCTGCGTGGCTTCCGAGTCGGCTTGAACCTACTACGCAGCTCAACCTCCAAGCACGTGAGCCATTGCACTCCGGGAGTCATTTCTTTTTTTGTTGTTTTTGTATCGTCGCGTCTGCGGCAACTTCACGCAGTCTCGTCGCGATCGCGCCAAGGAAACAAGCGTAAAAAAATGAAAATGGCGCGTTTGTAACGCGGGTAATCCCCACGTCGCGTGAGTTGTGTTAGTAAACGCGTAGATTGCGCGCGCCACATGTGCTGTGGGGCGATCGCTTCGCGATCTCCCGTTTTTCTTTCTCTTCTTTTTCGCCGCGCGGCATTGCAATGTGCGATGACGCACGTCTCGCGCACCTTGTGCTGTTTAGGTCACTGTGCCGTTTGCATGCGTCGCACGGTAGCGCCAATTCAAAGCGCGCTGGCTTTCTCCAAATGTTTGCGGACACTCCATTCATTCGGCTTGCCGGTGTTGCACGTGGTTGATGGCTCCGTCAGCGATTGACTTAAAGCAGAGAGAAAAAGTTGCACATTGTAAAGATGTTTAGTCATCTTCCTTCACTGCGGTGTTTTTAGTGGTCACGTGTACGCGTCAGCGAGTCGGAACATTCGCGAAGGAAACCCCCAAATGCAGGTCAAGGGTTAGCGAGGCATTTCCTAGGTCGTTGCAGCGTGAACGAGGCGTGACGGCATTTCTTTCTTTTTTTTGTGTATTCGTTTCTCCCTTCTTTTGTCGGGTGTCACGTTATATTTTTTAACAAATTCACACCGTCATCACTCCGTGGTGTTAATTCACAAATAGCACTTTCATTTCCCTAGCTTTTACAATCTGCACGAGTGCCAACGTCACGTAGCGCTGCGTTAGGTTATTATGTGTCATTGTTTTTGTAAAAAGTAAAATCAATAAGTACCACTTTCTTGATTTTAGCACTGTAAATGTGTCAGGTTGGATATCCCAACCACCTGTTGTATGTTAGCATCGCTTAACGTGTGGCAACAAAGCTACCGTCAATTTCCATTAATATTTCATGCGATTGGATACTGATTAGATATGCCTGTGTAACCTAGAAGCATTAACATTTTCTTGACGGGGAATCAAGAAAATCGCTACTATATCAGCTCATATTGGTTAACCTTTTCAAACTCTTATTAGCACAGATTAAAATCTTTCATGTAGCACTAGGAGTGACAATGTGATGTGGATTACATGGTGTTCTGTATTTCAGATGATGTGCATGCACGAAATTAGGTTGTTTTCACTTTTTATTGCAATCATAATTCTTTATTTCTTAAGTACTCACAAACACTTGTTCACAGCAGACAAGTCAAACCCTGTGATGCCATGGGGCAGTAGTTGTTAACTTAAAGTTGGTGTATCTGCTTGTCTAACTGTTTATGCCCTTGCTTACCTGGCATCTCCTCACAGCAGCACTGACCTAATTGCTAGTTTACTTTATCCGAACACGAAAAAGGATAGCAAAGGATAAGCTGAATTTGTTAATTACATATTTGGAATGCCAGAAATGTTGGCTTTGCTGTGGTTGGTGGCTTGGTGAGCCAGAACAGATATAGGATATAGTCTGGAGGGGAGACAACGGTGATACCACCTTCAAGTTTCAGTACCACATTTTCATCATCTTGTGGATTTTGACAGCATCTGCTCGATGCTATTTAATTGTTTATCTGTAGGGAACAATTACAAAATGTTCTAAAGAAACCACCGGCTAAACCAGGATAACACCTCAACCCATGAACCGCCGACTTGAAGTTCCAAGAATCGACTTCTTCACAGAAATAAGCCAAATTTGTGAAGATAATTTGACATACATAGTGTAACTGACGAGCCAAAATTGAAGAAAGGTTGACCTTCACTTTGCATGCTTATATTCAAGCTTTTCTTGTCGAAAAATACCAGTAAAAAGCCGAGTTCCTGAAGCTCTTCAACCTGTCGTTAACCATCAATCTGTGCTTAATGTTTCTTATTGGTGTTTGCATAAATGTATTGCCTGCTTCACTAAGTTATCCAACAGCTTCTTCAGGAATCATTCAGTGATGCTATTTCACCGATGCTTGCATGCTTCCGCAGTAGTATCTATGAGCATTTAAAAACAAACCGAGGCCGTCTACATTTGTGGACGCACTCGTGTTAGTCTTTGCGTGCATTTGCACATAAAGCATCCACACACTATGCATTGCAAGTGGCAGAGTGTTCTTTTTGTGTGTGTGCTTCGATACGTACATTGCAATGCTCCTTGACTAGCTGCAACAGCACCCAGCTCTGCATCAACACTGCCATTGTCTACATGCATCGATTCTACTACTACCACTCGTTCACCAAGTTCCACAGAAATGTAAGTGTTATCTTTCTTGTTAAACGCATTGCTGTTTTTTTTTTTTTTTTTTGTGCCTATATTGCTGCACCACCCACTGCTGTTTCAAATGAGCTCAAGCCGTAAGTGCTTGTGTTATGCACACATTCACAATAAGATTACTACAGGAAAGTCTGGGCCAACGTAATATAACAGTTCCCTTGTATTATCTGCAAGTACACAATGAGATTACTAGAGTGAGATCTGGCCCGATGTAATATAACAATTCCTTTTGCTTGATTCCATTCCTTTTTTATCAACAATCACTCACGAGTGGGCAACCCTGGTGACAACAAGGGCGGATTGCTGCTCTAGCTATCTACGAAACACAAAAAGGAATTCTAATAGAATTGTTACGTTCTAGTTCTGGCTCAGCAGTCATGGCTTCTTCGATACGTCACGTTGCAGCTTGTAGTTCACTTGTGTTGCGAAATTGCCCCAAATGTACTTTCAGAACAGTTACATGTTTAAAATTTGCAAAAGGTTTGTTAAATTGCATAATTTTCCACACTAAACTAGTTGTGTTGCTTCAGATTGTCTTTCTGACTAAATGTAGACAACACTTAAAAAGATTTATTTGCAGATTAAAGGATTTTGTGACATTCTCCACTTTCTTTTTGTTCTGCAGCATTCTGAGAGTAGTCAAATAGAAGTACTCAGAAGGATGAATGAATCTAATTGATGTGTTACGGTATGGCTGACAAATAGCTTAAAAGTAATGACACAAAAAGATGTGAACACGCTTGAAGTGAGCAAGTGGAAGCTTATACTCAAGAAGATGAATGAATCTAATTGATGTGTTACGATATGGCTGACAAATTAGCTTTAACCTTTGCGGTCCGTTGTCGGGCACGGCCGTAGTGGTCCGCTGTCGGGCACCGCCCGACAAGGGTGTTCGGGGGTTAAATTTTGCGTTTTTTCTCACCGCAATTCGTGCGCATTCTTTGTATACATGATGTGCCATCTCTTGAGGGACAAGTAAACTTTGTTTGTTGAAGTTTACTTCTCTTTGCACTAGGGTGCAGCACAATGTTCAGCACGGCTTCTGGATACCAGAGCATTCTCACTTGCGCGCGAAACAGCACGCTCGCGTGGTTCGCTCAGGAGCATGACCACTTTTTCATCGCGTGCGTTTTACGGTGGCGCATTTAGTGAAAGCTTCTAGAGGTTTCCATTGTCAATAGCTTTCTTTTGAGACGCACACAGCTACAGAATCATGAGAAAGAACAGCGACACCTGCAGTACCGCCGCAACCTCTTCCAATAGCTGGTGGGTGATGTGAGGGCTAGAGCCAAAAAACAGGGCCCCGTCTGCACAGAAGGATTGCTAGGAAAGGCTAGATGGGAGGAGCCATTTCATCTACAAGCTCCCAGGCCGAAATAGCAAAGACTGTGCTGTTTGTAGAGATCAAAAAACAAACGGAGGCAGGAGGGAAACTGTTTTTCTGCAAAACCTGCAGTAACTACCCTGGCCTGCCCCCATAAAAATGCTTCGAGCGGTATCACATGCTGCTCAAATATCGCTAGAGGAGTTGCCTGCAGAATGCAAAAGAAAAAAAATAAATATCCTATGAGATTTTCGTCCACAGTTTGTGGTTTTCATCGCGGCGCTATAAACTGGCAATATAGTTTCGGACCGGGACAGCCGGAAAGTGGGTAAAAGTTTCGGACTGCAAAGGGTTAAAAAGTAATTACACAAAAAGTTGTGAACACGCTCGAAGTGAGCAAGGGGAAGCTTATACTAGCCATCATTCTCATGCCGGCTTTTTGCATTGGAGGCATGTGCAGACAGTAAAGCAAGATCTTCCTTTGAAAGTCTTAGTATGAAGATCTTGCATTAGGAAGAGGTGTGACTGAAAAGCCTCAGCACTTCATTCATTATACCATGCATGCTACACGCTAGTGCTTTGTGGACTGTGTGATGACACTGCTTTTAGTATATCAGACAAGCAGAAGTGCTGCTGAGAGCGACACGCACTGCCTTCCTCTATACAGGTGCAAGAATCGGATATGTGCCGTACACTCACATGCAATGTTTAGTTCTTGTGGCCTTGTGTGCATGCACAATACGAAAGTGGTTGCTCAAGGTGCACAACGCATGTAATGCCTAAACATCGTCAAGAGGTTGCAAGCATTACAAAACCCCGATGTTTGCGCAGCTTTCACAGGAAATAGAAAAGAACGCCACCTGAGCATGAGCAACCGCATTTCCCGAGAGAGCATGTTGCAATTCTCAAATTGAACACATACCAACATGCCCAGCTCTGAATCCAAATACATTATGAACCGTCAGTGTGCTATGCTATTGTGTTTGAACGCACATATGTGGCGTCCTTCATGTTACTTGCACTTTACCTGTTCAGCGAAGTGTTCGTTGCAGTTCAATTACTGTTGGCAGTGATCATGAGGGCAGAATGCAAAAATGCTTGCACGAATAGATCTTGGTTTGCAGTGCAGAACCCCATGGGGTTGAAATTAATCAGAAGCCCTCTGGTGCAGCAGCCTTCCGGTTTCATTAATTCAGTTTTAGAACAGATTGTTATTACATCAGTTATTATTGCGCGCACATTTATGCTTCCAGCTCTCGCACTATTAGCTTATTATGCGCTAATCGGTGGCATTAACAGCTTGAAATACCAAGTGCTCGCTAAGAGGGACACCGCTGTAGAAATAAATGCTTGGGTGTAATAAATATGTTTTATACATGAATGACAGGCTCGACAATAGTAATTTGTCACAAAATTGCACTTTTTCTCTTAGTAATGGTGTCGTGGAGGGCTTTCAGTTTATTTTGATGAGCACATGTACATTTCCGCATTGCACCACCATTATAGTGTGATCCCTGCCACCCGATATTTGAGCCTGCAGCCTTTTTCTTGACTGCTGATGCTGTAGTTCCTGCTATGCCAGTGTCGTGGGTCTTGACAGACGAGAATAAGACAGCATACTTGTGTTTGCGTTGACCTTGCTCGTGCGTCTCCAGAAATTGTCGATCTATTATGTTTCTTGTTTTGACAGGCTTTTTTCTTTTGCGTGTGCAATATAGCGCAAACAAGGCATGCAAGAAGACAACAAAGAAGACAGTAGACACAGTGCTACTTTTGTAGCATTGTGTCTTAGTGGTTAGTACTGGCGTGGCTTCATCTTCCCTGTCTTGCATGCCCTGTTTGCACTATACGCATAATGCAGCGCCAGTCAGTGTCCAGCACCAGCTTGGGTGTGGGCTACTGTCTTGTGAGGTGTACCGTTGATTACCCCTTCTACATAAGCTTATTTAATATGTTCATTCAAGGCTTATGAAAGCGTAGCTGCTAACAGTTTGGTTTGGTAGTTGAGCAGCCAGCTGGCTGGTATTGCGATTTTATTGGCCAATGTGACTTGGAGTGATGTCGCAAACTTGGGAAGTTGCATCATATAAATGATTCTTACCGGTGGGAAATAAACTTGCAAACAGTGCAATTGAAAATGTTAAATATTAGTAGCATGCTGGTGCACCTGACACTCGCTGCTGCGTGGTTTAGGGGATGAAAATTTCAGCCAGAGAAACTTTTCTATGTACACTACCTGAAGCATTTCGTGCTTCTTGCGTGCAGTCCATTGCAGCCTGTGCACTGTTCCTGGCTGCCAAAGTAGAAGAACAGCCACGCAAACTGGAGCACGTCATCAAGGTGGCCCACATGTGCTTGCACAGGGACGCTCCCCCGCTCAACCCCGCCAGCGAGGTGAGTCGGACTTGACAACCCATAAATGGGCACTGCTTACGAAGCCATGAGGCAACAAGCTTTGCTGCGCTGCTGTCTACCATGTTCCTCTCAGTGTGGGCTGCAGTCGGGCCTTTTATGACATAAGAGCACAAAATATTGAAGACAATGCACATGAAAGGGCAAATTGTCATCCACCCTACTTATCATGAATTCAGCCAATACCATTGGTGGGTCCAGCTACTTTCGATGATGCTGCATGACGGCATTGCAGAAGTGAGAGCAAGCCATTTTTTTGCCGTTTTTGACATGACATTGTAAATTCCATGCTGCATCCATTGCAGTAATATTTGGCTCACAGGTTCACCGGAGCCTCTACGACAGATCGGTTTTCTTGCTATGTTAAAAAAGTGCTTCAGGGCCACTTTTGGAGGCCCAGTTATGATTTCAGAATTTTTGGGCCCTAGCTGATGAAGTACCTTGCATTTAAATTTTTTTCGCACTCGTCGTTTATTGCAGGCTTATCAAGAACAGGCATTGGAGCTTGTCCTGAATGAGAACATGATGCTGCAAACATTAGGTGAGGTTGCGGAAGCTGCGCCTGTGCTATTATGGCTAAGCAGCAGCTGTGGTGACTAACGAGCTTGACCTGTCATTGATGATCGTTTCAGGATTTGATATTGGGATTGAACATCCGCACACCCATGTTGTGAACTTTTGTCAACTAGTCAGGGGTGAGTACCAATTTATTCAGTCTATTGAACTTCTAAGCTGTGTTCAATGTTTTGTTTAGCTGCTGTCATGGTTACAAAAAGATACATTTCATAGTTGGCAATGCAAGCACAGGTACCATGAGACATGTCGAGAGAAGCAGGGCTTGTATTGCCTCATATATTGTGATGCCGCGATCAGCCATACAACATGCTGGAAACATAACCGTTTTGTATGACCATTAAAAAAAGCCCGTGGAAAGATATTTTCATTATCATTAATTATGTCTCTAAAATAGCGAGCAAGTGGAATACAGTTGATCATTGCAGTAAAGCTTTTGTGTGCTTTGGGAAAACAGTGCATCGTGTGATGCTCTGTTTGACTAGGCCAACAGCACTGCGGCTCATGTCTACATGTCTGTCATAAGTATACATCCGCAGTGCTAAAGCTTCGTATTCGCAACTCAAATGAACTGCAGGGGGCGCTGCGAAAACTGGCCGCGTCTGGCTACACTGTGCAACATGGCGGCTATACGGAGGTCCCCGCGTCGCCACAACCGCTGTGTTGAATGTACAGTACACTGTAGTTTGATGATTTTCGTGCAGTGTGATGCTGGTTTGCGCTGTTTTGTGGAAGGAAAGCGAGTAGCTTACGCCGGCCAAATCATTTTAGCCGATCTGAGAGAGGCACAGTGGGTAATGAGGCTGAAGTGGTCGCACGGTGTGTGCAAACATCTGGCGTGACAGCGGACCCGCACGAGATTCTGATTCTTGAACCCATTGGTCGTGGAACCGAAGTGCTCATGCACTGTTGGATGGCCGGAAAAGTACAAGCACGTTTCTGCTGCTTTGAGTCACTGTTAAGGCGTGGATAGATAGTCCGGTGTTTCGAGCGTGCGAGACAGCGGCCGGCGAAGTTGAATACGTCACGCTGGCCTCGCCAGGATTGCCGAAATATTACAACCTGCTCAGTTTGGTACGTTTAACATGGCCCGCAGCAGTGCACCGACTTGCTCGATCAGCTGTTGCCGCTGTAAATACGGATAAATGCGCAGCCGGCGCGCACTTTCTCATTGTTGTTGCCACATTTTCGTTCGGCGAAGGCGCAAACTCTGCACGCTCTTTTCAGTCCAGAGAGCAAGTGAACCTAAAATCAAGCTTTGCACTTTATCGCCAGCATGCACTACGAATCTGTGGCGAACCATTTTTTCTCTTGTAGAGAACAAAACGATAAATAAGAAAGTGAAAGATCTGCTTACTCCAATAAAAACACATTTGCACACCATGTACATGTATGGCTTGCGCTGCGTGGTCTGACCATGATTGATTACTCCCTGCTGTCTACGAACATGTCGCTTATGGCTGCTGTGTACTAATGAAATAAAACAAATGTATCTGTGTAAATTAATGTTAACTAAGCTACTGCATTATGAATCTAATTAATTTTTCATGTTCTATAATTTATGTAGCCTGCACTTTAAGTGGCCAAAACTGTGTTCGCCTCTGAACTGCCACTTTCCTTCAGACACTGATAAGAGATACAATTGCTTTGATAATTACGCATTTTCAAATGAGCGCCTACTAATTTGCACTAGTTACACGGGTAGCGTGTCCAGGTTGCAAGGAAGGCGTACCGCTATGCCATCCCATAGTTATTTTACACGCTGGCACGTACATGTGTTTACATAGAACGATTTACCGACGTTACCTGGGAGTATCTGAATCTCCGATGTAACGATTTTCGCTGATGTACCATACTCGGTAGTTCCACGTTGTGCGCCGCATGTATCCGATATAACAGCTTTAATGAAGGAAAGCTTGAGTAACGCGGCGACATTTGCATCATAAACTGCATTACCACGCCGGCTATCACATGAAACTGCATGTTGCAGCAATACGCTGAACATTATCACGATGGCAGTAACAACCTCAACGCAAACTTCCTGAAGTTCGCTATAGCGCTTTACTGCAAACATAGTACAAACAACAGTATCGCGTTCTCTTCACACGAACAACAAACCGAAACTCGGCTGAAAAAAAAAAAAAACTCTCTCGAGCAAGACGTTGCGAACATAACAATTGCCGTTGTCGCAGCTTATGATAAGATTCGCAATCCATGTGGCTCTTCGACGCCGCAAAACTGCAAAGCGCAGCATAATTCCACGGCCGTGCGGAGTTTCGTTGATGGTGACGCGCACCCGATCGCAGTGCGAAGGCTACGGACGGAGCGTCTGCTCCGACGCTCCGACCTGCGTATGAGGTTTCCGGCGCTCGCCGCTAGGTGTCGCATGAATTGCTGGAGTCGCGAATAGTTCATTGTGAGGCTAAGTGCAATGTGAGTTTCGCTCATTGGGGTTGCAGGTATATCAAGGATTGTTAAAATTTTGAAGCTGACATTGGATTTTTGCTGAATGATCAATCTCTGTAGTGTTTTTTATTTCTTTGCTCATTTGCCCTGTACCCTGTTGCATCCAAAATTTTTAAATAACTAGCTGCATGCTTCTTGTTGCTTACTTGATTTGCACAAGTTGAATCGGGAAACCTTTGGTGTGGGATTGCATTTCTAGTCTTTTTGTTCTAAACAAACGAGTGTGAGTAGCTTAGCAGTTCCTGTGCATTAAATAAAAGTAACTAATATCGAAGCTATGTTGCAGTGTGATTGAGTGTATTGTCATAACAGGGGGTGCAGAGCTCGCACCTCATGTGTCAGATAATTACGCAACCTTGCAAAGAAAGTATGCACGATGATCTCGTGTGTTACATTCTGGATCACATTATTTCCTTCCACTGTTACCGTTTGTGTGCCCTGTTATACAGGTTGTTTCTAATTTTCCTAAGCCTTGACCATCTCGAAGCATGATTGGCTGGTTCGATACTGCTGCCTGTCGCAGATTTCTCTGCAGCTTACTCGTTTCATTGACTTAGCTTGGACATTGTGCCTCGTTTACCTTCTTGGTAAATTTGTGCTTTGACTCGTGACATCTAATAGTTTATTTCGAAGGGTATCTCACATGTCCGCAGTTTGAGCTGGCGAGGGGCAGAGATTGCATTACTTGATAGTCATTGTTGTTATCATTGTGCTCTTAGCCAAAACCTTGCCAGTGCTTTGTATGTGTTGTATACTATTGCTAATGGAGATGTGGTCGGTGCTCACCACCTATACAAGTCCTTTGCTTGTTGGTGCACCACAGTGGCAACTGGGGGTGAGTTGTACAATTACAATTTCTCAAAGGCAGGTATGATCTGTTATAAGTATGGAATCAACTTTTTTTTTGAAAAGTTTCCTTTTTTGTCCTTTGTGCCCTGTCAACCATCCACTTCATTGTCAACGTCTTGGTGTTCAAATTTCTCCTGACATTGTCTTTATTACATCATGTTTGGTTGAGCTTATTTCTTCGGGCCTTTGCAGTTACTAGTAGACACTGTGGTCTTGCTGACATAACTTGTGTCTTCAAACCATCTCTGTTCAAATTATTAGTCGCCTAAAGGAATATTAACACGCTATTCTGTGTTGGGAAGGAAATGATTGCCCTGATAAAGTTTGCTGTGATGAGCAATGTCATTCAGAATGAATGTCATGTATGGGCCAAATTCTGACCTGTACACCATGTTGTGTGGGTTAGAATTTTGCGAAAAATGTGAGGGAAAGAAAACCTATGCCTTTGAACTCTGCTGTCAGCGTGCAGCTCTTAAGTGCAGCGCACTGCTAAGTGAATAAATTGTTTCGAGGGAATGAGCGATTGAATCTCCATTCTTTTTATGTAAAAAAAGCATAAAGCCTAGCTTGCTTTTACCTGGTCATGACTGGAAATTACCTAATGCTCGCTATAGCTAAAGGCAAAAGAAAACATTGTTGCCTATGCACAAAGTGAATTGCTGGAAGCTTGTGGCTAGCTTTCAATTGTGGACGACCATTCAAGGTTCATAGTGGTCCTTGTAACCTTTGAAAGCCTTTAACACTTTCGTGACCGTGGGAAAATCGGTAGTTTTCGGGTAGTCTGGCTATTATTTTTTTTCCTGCCACAGGAAATGATTCATGTTGAAGTGTATGGTATCAAATTGTAGAAGAAGAAATTATCTTTCCAACGGTATTAATTTCAAACAACATATTTATTAAAAATACTACGAAAAAAATTGCATCAAGAACGAGAAAGATCGATAAAAACATCAATGCTGCTTTGCACAAAAAAAAAATTTTAAAAAATCGAAATATACATTTTCAAAAAAAGGGATATATGAAATCAGCCTGCAAATATAAGCTCTGTATCTACAAAAGTTCTTGAGGCACACGGGTACACACAGCACTTCGGAGCGCGATTCCAAGGTGCACTCCCGGCCGTCTCCGTGGACAAAACTCGACTCTCTGCGCGACCGCCGGTAAATGATCCCGTCCGAACGACATTTACATCTTGCAGATAAGAACTGTGACCTTTAGAACACGCCGGAAATCCTTACGTCGATGCGCGGCAGCGATAACACGGTCCGAGAAGAAAGCAAAACTCAATGGCGGATACCCATCGATGTTCCGGGGCGGTTTGCCACACTTTCTTCGTCCGTAATGAAGTCAGACGAATCAAAGTTGTCTTCCGAGTCTGTGCTGCTACGATCATCTGCAAATTCGAGCCCAGATGCATCGAAAACCGTCGAAACTCGCCGTTTCCGTGGAGCGGACGCGCGCGTAGTAGATGCCAAACGACGAGCGCTCGTCACCCCGACTATGCAGGCGCTTTAAAAATCCCCGCGCAGTGGAAAAGAGAAACACAAAACCGAAACCGATAAAATAGTCTCTCTTTTAACCCGCTCGATGGCGCTAGCTGTCCGGAGCGCTCAGAGAAGCGCGAAAATTCAACTTGTACCATTGACAACATACTGTCGATGAGAATAGGCGCAGTCACGAAAGTGTTAATTCTCAAACTGCCACATTCAAAGCCTTGAAACTCTTGGTAAGTTTCATATGGGCTAACCTTAGTGGGTTTTGGTGATCTGACAATGAGGTCTGTGCAAGCCAGGACTCAGTCCAATTCAATCCGATTAGTTTCTTTGTGGTAGCAAGCTGTCTTGTTTGTTGTGGCTGATGATAGCTTATTGCTAATGAAGCTTGGTGAGCATGTACGTGAAAAAAAAAAAAAGTTTGCTTGTTTAAAATGGTGTTATCTTTTCAAGCTTATCTTTAATCCTTAAAAGTGCTTTGTCATTGCCTTGATAGCCCTTGAATTTTTTCCGCAAAAGCTGCTGCAGATCCTGGATATTGTTGCACTGCCTAGCTGCTCCCTGACTGGTTGTAAACTATGGATCTGTTGCACTACCCACTTTTGCTTTATGGAGCTTAATAGCTCCGGCTGTAGTTAAGGCGGTACATGTCGGGTGTGCACAGTCTCATTGCTTCTTAATTTTTTTTTTCCTGCTGCGGCGGTCTGCAGCTAGCAAAGACTTGGCCCAGACCTCCTATTTCATGGCTACAAACAGGTATACCATGGTCTGTTTGTGCATGTATCTTTTTGCATTGACACATGGTGCAGAAGGTGCATTACCTTTAGCTGATGGATGCCCGAGGCCCAAACAAGTGGTGTCTTGCCATGCGCTGTATAAAAGTTCACGTCGCAAAATGGTCTCATAGTTGAGCTTACCATCTTTAAGCCGGTGAGAAACAGTTATTTTTCAGTGTGGAGATTCCTGCAGAAATTTCTGGAGCGAGCTCTGGTGCTAGTGTCTGCAGCAATGACAAGCGTGGCAACCCAGCGAGTATGGGAATGGATGGCAGTGTGCGTGGGTTTGCCTTAACTTTGTCCTTCTGGCGTCAGACGACTTTGTTAATTTGCAATTAGATCATTTCCAGTAAAATGGCACATTGTAAGTACAGCAGTTCTCAATGATTGCCTTGCATTGTTTAAGTAATTGATTGCTTGGATATTCATAAAGATAAAGAGTAGTAAATAACGCTAAAAGAATATCTGAAGCCACAAGAAACCCAACTTCGTGTGCGGCCCATCATTCTTGTGGTAGCCGAACAATCGCAGCTCTAGAGTTCCCTCTCGTCATTTTTGCAGGAAATTGTTTTTGATTGTGGAATAATATGTGGCGTTCACTTGTGCACCAGCCTTTGATGAAAAGTATACCTGTGTCGGCAGAGAGGTGCTGCACTTGTGGACAACTTACTGGCCCGGTGAAGGGGAAGCTACATGGGTTGAGCCTCTATACATGTGTTACTACACCAAGCAGTGCGGCAGAGTTTGGCAGTGCTTTCTATTGCTCAGACCAAATATTGAATTGGCATAGCTTGCTACTTGTGACGGTTTGGCATTAGCCAGGACGACATGGAAGAGTTAAGCGGGAATAAATTTGGAATGACATTGAGTGGCGTATTTCATTGCCTTATTTTCATGTCAATGTTGTATTCAAAGGACACTAAAAATAAAAATTGCTTTAGCCGTATCAGTAACGTATGCACTTCACCTCAGTAGGTTTCCCTGTGTTAATCCAGAGAGTTATCCGCGAGTATCCAGGATTGAGGCGGGAGTAACTGCTGCTGTCGAGCTTGCTTACTATTGCGGTTTTCGGATGGGATAACCTTGAAGCTGCAGCCTATTGTGTTTGCAGTAAGTTGCCAAAGACAGTTCAACGTGTGCATCAGATACACTCATTATTGCTATCTCGTGATCCCCCTCAAATTAGGTGTAGCTGAGCTGAACTTACCTGCCGCTGTTGCATTGTTTTAACATGCTTTCTTCAGAGGCAGTCGCTGACTAAGCACTTCAACATATCCTCCCCCCCCTCCCGGTCAGTTATGTCACTGTGTTTCCACTAGTAGATACACCCAGAAAACACATAAAATTGCTGCTTCAAATGAGAAGGGAGATATCTACTTCAGAACTTTGTGTGTGCAAGTACCAATAGCACAATTTAAAAACCTCGTTCTGTTTACTAATGTGTAAGCCTTCACCTGTTTTGTTTTGTGAATGGAAAATCTAACAGTGCAGCAAATTTAAATATTTTTCAGCACATTTTTTTAGTTGCCGAGTTTAATCCTATCGTCTCAAATGCCGTAGATCGCAAGTAAGCTGAAATAAACGTCTTAGTGCATTGCTGAAATGATTTGCAAAGGAGTAGGTTAATGATTTAATTGATTACCGACAGCATCACATTAAAAAAACAACAACAAGAGAGCAGCACCATCGTAGCTGCCAGCTCTGCCGAATTTGGGCTCATTCTACGATTTTACAAATGTTGTGTCAAGCTTTACAAAAACATTTGGCTTGCTAGTGAAAGATGGGGCAGGCAGGATTGAAGAAAACAAATGCATACAAGAAATTGTGATGGTACCGGCGCTGGCGTTTTTTTTTGGCAATGCAAGTCACTAAACGGAGGGCTACAAGTTTGTTCAGACAACTTACACAAGCAGGCTAAATTGGCGAAAGCAGTGTTGCTGAAAATGTCACTTAAGGTAAAGTTCTTTCAAGACCTAAAAACGCACTGTATCGCTTCTAAGTCTCTGCTGTGCCTAGCATACTGCTACTTATGTGTTACATGTAATTGGAAATAACAGGGAATATAGTATATCCCATAAAAAAAAGCGTGTGCTCAGGGGGAAAAAAAAAATGCGTGCTGCTCCTTTCCTTTTGTCATGTAGGCCAGTGTGTTTACGAATTTTAATGTTCTCAGGTTGGCAGGTATGCCACTGCTGTTGATAACTAGTAGCTGGATAACAGACTTGTTTGGCCAGATCACTGATAAGAGTGTGCCTGGTTCTGATGCCTGCCGTTTACACATGGGACTTTGTACTCTAGAAATATATCAATTTTGTGTGCTTGTGCTACAGTTGCTAATATGTACTTGTGATATCTGGTGTTATTGTTGTGTAACGACACACAGGTAACGTCACTCCTAAATGTTTTCTGGCAATACCAATTTTTACATAACGTTAAAGAAAAGGTCGGCTTCCAACAGTCTCTTAGAATATTACTTTTCCTTTCAAATACAGCAAATTTTATTGAAATTGCTTCAGCAGTTGCCTCGTTTCAGCATTTCTTAGATTTGTGTGTACTTGAATCTGAAAACCTTCCTGTTAAAGTTATCATTTATTAACAGTGTGCAATATTGCACACACACACACACCAACACAAACTTTGCTTTTCTCCCCAAAAATGTGTTGTAAAAACTAGCTTTGACATTTTTGTTTTTTCTGTCTCTTTCAACTGCCTCTGTATCCCATTTGTTTTTTTGGTGATATTTTGCATGCTATTGTTTTACATTTTACCATGTTGCAGCCTTTTCTTGCTTCTACAAATGTGCATTTTCTTGATGAAATAGGTTGGGACATTTTAACGAATTTGCTACTTCTATCTGAATGTTGCATGAATAAGAGCTCCATGTGTACGTCGTTTTTTACTGGTTAAACTGCTGGTTCATTTGTACTCAGATTTTACACAGATAGTATGTGCAGCTTAATGCTGTGTTTGGTTACGTCACTTGCATGTTCAATCTAAAATAAATTGCCTATCGTCTGCAACGTTGACAGAATGTGTTGATTTTGGGGGAACAGATTGACAGTGCCATGGGTCATAGGGGAAAACATGGTGTGCATGGGGTTTCACTATGAGAGCGAAAGACACTTCATTAAAATTTTTGTTGCCCTAAGATTACTTTTTTTTTTCTTCGGCGTGGGTGACACATTTTTTTCAGAGTGGCAAGATGGGCTTGTTGGTTCATCATGAAGGCTGTATTTCAGCGCTTAGTAAGGACGAGGACAAAGAAGGAGACGAACGGACACACATGCGCATGTGTGTCCGTTCGTCTCCTTCTTTGTCCTCGTCCTTACTAAGCGCTGAAATACAACATTTTTTTCATTCTCATTGAAACTGGCAGGTAATGGTACCCAAACAATATTAAACTGCAGAGATCGTGTAGTACAATGTTGTTGCAAATTGCAACCAAACCAGGTTTGCTTTTAACAATAACTTTCGTTTACTACCGGTACAAACTTACTGTGACAACTGTACCTTCGTCGTTATCACCGCTTAAACAAGACCGTCTTAAGCTGTAATGTTTCAATATATTGAAGTCGAAGTGCTGCCCTTGTGCTCATTTGACCTGTGTACTCATGATTACTTAGTTTGTTTGTATGAGGTTCCTCTTTTCTGGTGTTCATTTCTCTGTTCCCTTTATCGTAACTTCTGTGTTACCTTTATGATAACTCTTAACTGCTTGACTATGTGGTGTGTTGTAGCATGATTATGTATTCAGATTTTACATTAACTATCATCATTAACTAAGTGATGCAGTACGGAGCCTCCTGTATGCTCACCTATCTGTGTACAGTGTGATACACTCATAAATGGAACGTGCGATCAGTATTCAAACCAGCATAACCTGAGCGTATCATGAACTTGGTAGGAA
Organism: Dermacentor silvarum; assembly: GCF_013339745.2. Taxonomy (NCBI): domain Eukaryota; kingdom Metazoa; phylum Arthropoda; class Arachnida; order Ixodida; family Ixodidae; genus Dermacentor; species Dermacentor silvarum. Next base: position 130,588,513 of record NC_051162.1, on the reverse strand, counting down.
AAAAAAAGTACTCCATGAGACACAATAGGTAGACCTACAGTAGTGGACAAAAAGAAATGCTTTGCATTTGGGTCCTGTGAGCTAAACTGCTCAGAATGTTGCATTGTGCCAAGAGAGTTGACGAGGCATATCTGTCAAAACAGCTGTAATCGATCCCGAAATAGCTAACTTGAGTGTTATCTTCAACAGTGGATAATACTGAGCTGGATTGTACAGACTGTACTGAGTATTGTATAAATGAGTCTGAGCACAAACAAATGAGCAATTTAGTCGGGAGAGTTGTGTATACCTGGAGCTCTTAGTGAAGCAGCATTCACTATGAATTTGCTTAAGTTAAACATTCAAAGGTGTCAGTCTAGACAATAACTAAGAGCGTAAGATGCATGCACGACACATTTCTTGCCCAACTCTGTGGCAAGAGCTGACGTGTGTCTTTCCTCCTCCTCAGCCTGCACCTGACGATGATGTGCCTGCAGTACAAGCCTCGAGTGGTGGCCTGCCTGTGCATCCACCTGGCGTGCAAGTGGTCCAACTGGGAAGTGAGTGGCTTTGCTGCACGCTTCCCAGTGATTGCCAAGGGACCTCCATTCTCGGTTCTGGACATTTTTGCGGAGCATGTGTGGCCCTTTGCAGATACCCAAGTCCAGCGAGAACAAGGACTGGTTCTGGTACGTCGAGCAGAGCTGCACCGCGGAGCTGCTTGAAGGTCAGTCTCCTTGCCCCAGTCGGTCGGTGCTGGTGGCTCCTCCCACAGCAGCCTGGTTGGTTTTAAGGTGTTTACTATAACCTGGCATACCCACTGTGCTTCCTACGCATAGTGTGTTCTCGTGTTAGGGCTGCACTTTGCCTTCTCCATAAATTATGCCTGTGTTTTCTGGGTATGACCTGATACGCGAGAAAAAGCTAAATAAATTTATATCTGCCGTGAAAAACTGACATGCTTGCCACAGTGTGCGACAAATTCAGGAAGCCTACATTCTAGCTTCGGTTGCTTGTTGCTGATACATAACCGTGGAGTTAAGAGCAACTGCAATCTGGTTAGCGCAATCTAACAGCACAAGCGGGCTGTTAAAAGATGAAGCTGTCCTCGGATCTGAGGCGAGCTCTAACGTCACACTGCACATATGGTTATGTGATTAAAAACCTAGAATGTGAAGTGAGTATTACAGTTGATCGTGCCTGCCTATGTTTCAGCTGGCACCAGAGAATGAAAGCTCACCTCATTAGTGTGCACAGTATGTGCAGTGGAACCCGCGACAATGTCATGTAATGCAACCAACAAAAATTACTGTACACACTTGCGGGTAGAATGCACTTGCAAAATAATCGCGCCTCCAACTTTGCTCTTGACTGACGGCAGCAGTACCAGTGAGGTCAACTCTAGTGACGATGAGTAGTCTTAGCAACCCCATCAATAAATTTCCCTTGTGTGAAATGCACTCGTGTGGTTTTTCTCCCCCCCCCCCCCCCTCAATTTTTTTTTTGAGACATGCAATTTTGGGGGGTCGACCTACATTCGAGTCGACTTACAATCGTGTAAATACGGTACCTTCCTCCCTAGCCTTTTTCTCCTCAACTTGTTTGCCGAGTGATTTTGGATATGCTTCGCCTTCACTGGCTCTGTGTCATGATGTGACGTGATGTCAACTGCTTCCGATTGTCTTGGAGCCAGCGCACGAAGCCTCTCCAACCTCTCCGCTAGCCGCCTGGCCGTTGATCCCTTGCGAGAGCTAACCAAGCAGCGGGCATTGCAAGCGCTCTGTCACAATGTCGAGTGTGTTTGGTATACTGGTAGCCGCAGGTGAGCTGGGCGTTTTGATGGATGGTCGAAGGCATAAATTAAAGCCCCTCCGTACTACTACCGCTGTGAGGAAGGAGAGCACGGGAGCAGCCTTCACGGTGCAACCACCTGGTGATGTAGAGCTTAACCAGCCAAACATAGAGCTATTGTTGCTGTGACGAAGTGTAAAACATTTTAAACATTTAAAAAGACAATGTGATCACAATTACGCTCCTGCCGAAAACTTACACCAGCAGCAAAGTAGAACACACTTGGTTACTACCATAGTAACTATGTGTTTGTCTTGTTAGGCTCTGTGCCACCAGGTGGCTGCACTATGCAGGTCGTTCACGTTTGCACCTCCGCTCATCTGGTAAAACGCCCAGGCACAGTCCACTTGCTTTTACTTGAATACTGGACAGGCTAAAACTCTCAATTGTGGTAGTAATCCTCCGGCAAGAAGTAACGGCAGCAAACGCGTAGATGCTGGCGCAGATCGGATGTCGCAGCTTGACATGTTGCTGATCACTAGATTTGCAGCCCACAACGTAACACGGGTGATCCATGGTGCTCACGAAAAGAAAGCTCGAGACCAGCACTGACCGCGCAGCTCTCATCAACACGGAGAAAATTGATGACGCACCTTGGTAGCCAATCGGATAGCTCGCGCATTGGACAGTGAAAATCTTGTGAGGGGTTCTTGCACGACACGTAAATGGTATACAGTGGAATCTCGATGATACAGAATCTCACGGGGTCACGAAAAATATTCGTATTAGCCGAAATTTGTATCATTGAAACACAATTAAAACTAGCTAAATTAAAGAGTCAGAGGTGAACTCACTCAGGCACACGCATGTAAAAAGCATTTACAGTATAGACCACTTATAACGTAACCGTTTATAGTGCAGAACTGACTACAACGTGGCCTTTTCTGACTCCCGTTTACACTCCGATAGAACTCCATGTATACGCAAACCGCTTTCAGTGCAGCTGCATGAGATGGAAGTACCAGTTATAATGCGGCTTCCGCGGGAAAATCTCGCCAACAAGGACGGCAGCGAATACGCTTCTCAACGAGGTGCGCCCACCAATGGGAGAGATCAACGAGCGTGATGCGGAGGAGGAGCATGAGACGTGGAGCATGAGTCCAAGGGCGATAAAATCGTCGCCGTGCGCCGTATGTGCGAGTAAAAACGCGAGGGGGACGTGCGCCTTCACGGAGAGCAAACGCAACTTCCGTCGCGTGAAAGGCTGTGGGGGTATTGGACAATCTCCCACGCGAAAGGAGCAAAGCGCGAAGGCAGCGCGGGAGGGAGGGAGGAGGGGGGGGGGCGGCTTCTACTCTGCGAACAAATGCGTTCTTGTACTTTGCGCCTGTGCCGGCTGTCGGTGTTGTCGCGCGCACCGTATCTTGAAAGCGATCTCCACATGGCTCTAACCTTTGTATGCGCTGTGCTTACGCCGCTCAGTTTCCGTTGAAGCGATAGACCGCACGAACCGTCGCTCGCTGTGGTGCCTGCGCTTCCCCACGCCTGCGTGGGGAAAAGCACAAAAGCAACAATAGCGCCACCACTTCTCTTCGCGCCCAGTCGCAACCTCCCCGCTGTCCGGCGCCGCGACCACCGCGCCTCCGCACCAAAAGAGAACGGGAGAAAGCGCGTGAGAGCGCGCTGTTCTCTTTCGCGGCCATCGGTGGGGCGGCGTTTTTTGGTATGAACCGACACGGGTCGAAAATCGATTCGTAACAACCGTTCTTTAGCACGTTGCAAAGTGATGGGGCTCAGCCGGTACCACAGAAAAATTCGTATCATCCGGAAATTCGTATTAGCCATGGTCGTATCATCAAGATTCCACTGTATGTCCCGCACACTTTTCGGACAGCCGGGAAATGATAATGTACGCACGAAGCGCGAAAAAAATTGTGTGTGCCATGCGTACACGCTGGCGTCGTGCAGCTGTTAAGACCGCGTGGCTGGGAAATGTGATTGCGCATAGCTGGGGGCACTGGGAAACGTATTTGGTGTTGATGCTAACATTTAAGTCAAGCTTCCCACCAAAGTATTATCAGCTGTGATTACAACTGAAGAGAAGACCAATGTGCATGTGTGCATCGCATCTTTATTACCTAAAAATATCGCTGAGATCACCTGTGAAAGTAGTATCGTCCTTTCCGAAGATCCATCTGCTAGGCCATGGGTTCTCAAAGTCGGTTCCGTGGAACCCTGGGGTTCCGCGAGCCACTGATAAATTTTCAGTGGTCCCGCGCTCACCAAGTGGCTAAAACGGTGAAAACGAGGTGTGCTCGATCCACAGAACCTCCATTACTCATGCCTGAGTGTCAAAAAGCACATCACAACTGCGCAATAAATTCGCAAGCAGTTTGTAGCCACCCAACCTCCGAAAACGGGCAGTGCGCCTAAGCTTTCGCACTTAAATCTCGGATGCCGTAATTTACCAACATGCGCATTTCTCCCGTTTGTAGATAGCAGTAGGTGCCGATTGCGTGCGCACTGACGTATACGTTAGAGGAATTTAAAAAAAATGGAAAAAAAAATGCGCGGAGGATCGCAAATACACGCCACAGAAGAACAAGAACGGCGCTAGCGTCCAACCGAAACGAAGCGGTGCAGTTCGCATCGCCATGGTCCTCAGCGGCAATCGTACGCGGCGCGTGATTGACAGCAACGCCAGAGCGCTTCGTGCCTAATTGAGCCTTTAAAGACTTTATTCTTGCAGTTTATCGCCGCACGTAACACCGCGTTGGTGGCATGCCACGTGCCTACATAAGTGCGTAGTTGCCATCCATGATCGCGTCAATAACCACCGCAGTTTCGTCTGCAGCGGTTGCGGCAAACAGTAGTTTAGTTTTCACTCGGTGCGCGCGTTGGCTGTGTGTCTTCACAACTGCGTAGTCGCCAACCATGGTAGCGTTGATAGCGAATGCGGTTTCATCCGCACTTCTTGCAGCGAACGGTAGTTTTGTTTTGACTTGGTGCGTGCGTCGGCTGCCTGCCTTCTGAACTGCAAGGTCGCCGTCCATGATCGCGTCAATAGCGGCCGCGGTTTCGTCCGCAGCAGTTGCGGCAAGCAGTAGTTTTGCTTTGACTCAGTGCAAAGCTGTTGAAGATAAGAGCACTGGCTACAACGTGATGGACGGACAATTTGTTTGCGAGCAGCTGACCGGCGAAAAAATGAACGGGATGTACGCGCACGAGGCCTTCGCCGCTGCTAGCGGTAATCAGTCATGAGATGACGAGAATTTCAGCTTCCGCACTGGTCTTGTGCTAAATATAAACAGGATTTGCTGATTCATTGAGTAAATAAAAGCGTGTTGACGTAGTTAAGCATTTGTTTATTGTTTTCTTGATACTCTCGCTAATTCGACATTCGGTTAATTAGGACATTTTAACTCGGTTAACTTGGGGGGGGGGGGGTTCCTTGGCGCTTCATGGTGCTTAGCAGGGTTCCCTGGAGCGAACATGCTTGAGAACCCCTGCTATTCCATGCAGCGCAATATAGCACCAGCTGCTTATCAGATCGTCTATCTCCTGCAGATGCTTCTTATAACCATTGTGTGTGCACAAGAGTCACTGTAGGCAATGGTCTGATGTGCTAAGTGGGAGTCGCACAGTGCTTGCGTAGAAGCGCACAGGTGCATCTCTGTTTGCATTGGAAGAACATGAGATCCAGGGGCTATGTCTGGCTGAACGGAATAGCCTAGCAAATGATGCTTGGGCAGGAGGAGGCTCTGCACGCGTGCAGCTGCCCTCACTTTCGCGATTGTGCTCTGTCACTCTTCTGCTGTCATGTCATGCGGCACTCTCGCGAGACTATTAAGGAGAGAGCTGTACAAGCCAAAGTCATCCTGATAAAAAGAAAGCATTCTAGAGTGCAGTCCACGCATAACGATACCACATATAACGATATATCGGTTATAACGATGAGTCGACCTAAGAGTATCAACTTATGCATTAGGGCTATGAGAAAAAAAACCATATATAACGATATATTATTCACCGCATATCGGATATAGCGATCGAAATCTTGCTTCTGGGCAGCGTTTTTCATGCAGAATAATCGCGAAATTTGCGTTCCTAAGTTGCCTGTTCCTAAGACGGGGCGAAAGTTTGCCTACGTGAGTTCGTATTTGCCGCTGTTACCACGCAGCGCATCCCGCCCGCGCGCCGATTTCACACGAAAGCCACGGAGAGCATCGCAAGTTGGTGCAGTGTGCACAAGATGGCGCCAAGTGCTTCGCGTCGGCGGTGGTCGCCCAAGCGTTCAGGGGAGAGGGGGGGAAGAAAGTGATAAGCGAGCGGCGCATGCGCTGGCCTGTGCTGCCTTTACAATCCCGCTCTCAGCGAGCGCGGAAATTCGCTGCGGATAGAGTGGGAGGTGCGCCGACAAAGCACCAAGCCATGTCTCTCGAGACGAAGCTGCAAATTTAGCAAGACTCGAAGAAGTACGAGCTCGCGCAGTCGATGATATTGACAATTATGAAACCTGGAGCGGCACGATAATGAAGGCTAGAAGCAGTGGCCATGCCGATCAACGGAAAAAGCGGGCTTTGTGCGCCAGGACGAAACCCTCATGGGTGAAACTAACACGGTGGAAGCCGCTGACATTACCGAACTGTGGGAGCACGTCGCTACTGACGATGAAATAGGTGGTGCTTCTATGGAGGAGTTTCTAAGTGCAGGTAGTGCTGCTTCGTTCTGCGAAGAGATCTCCGCCGGGGCGATCGTTGTCCCGACAGACGGCGGCGTTGTGCGACAGAGGCGACGACAGCAGCGGCAGTGACGACGAGATTGACAAGGGCCCGTCATTGACATCGACCCCGATGTTCAACCAAAGTGCAATGTCGTCAATTGTGTCGTCATTGATTTGACGCACGCTAAATTATAGCCACCAGTGTTCGTGCAGCAGCTGGACGCGATGCACACGGCGGTTGTGAATCCGAAAGTTGTGCGAGAGCAAGCGCAGATTTCTATTTCAGCGCGCCTAACGATTGAGACGCTATTTAGAGGTATAAATAAACATTTTGTTTTTCCCAGCCTACTTTCTACAACGTCAATTTTTTACTGCAAGTGGCAAATTTGGCTTCGGGACTTCATAAATGTATATTTTTTTTTAATGGCAGTCCAGATATAGCGATGATCGGTTATAATGATCAGATTTTTCGTTCTTCTTCATATCGTTATAAGTTGACTGCACCTTTACTTGTTATAAGTTAACCTTTACTTGTTCGTGTTTAAATTTTTCTTTACTATGCATACCGTAATTACTGAAATCTAACGCGCACTTTTTTCCCTATAAAACAGGTCCAAAAATTGCGTGCGCGTTAGAATCGAGTACAACCCTAAATCTGGTGCTATCATATAGCCATCAGCATTTCAAAATGGCTGCCTCGTGTGCGCTTCGAGCCTAGATGCCGTAACTTTCACCATGTGCTGCAGTACTTGTGCTTAGGCATTAGTCTACCGTCTGTCTTCCCATTTTCATCACGATGCCACATTTAAAAGGAAAGGGATCATGTGCGTGGAGACGGACGGAAATCGGGCCGCATCACGGGCGTTTGGCTAATCCGAAACTAGCGTGTGGGACTGGCACAAACAGGAAGAGAGTATTTTCGCCAGCAAAGCTATGCGGAAGGATTTCAGTGAACCAAAGCGGAACGTATTGTGCGACGATCCACTCGGCGATACGATCGCCCATCTTGAAAGTGATCTGCGACGGGGAGAGTCGGCCGCACGCTGTGTTTTCACCGCTTATATTTCACGTTGAAGCAAGAGGCGTGCTAGCACGAAGGTCAATTCACTCGCCGCGCTTTGTCACTCGCGTTTTGACAGCTAGTTTCCGTGGTCAACGAGCGAGATGTGTTCATGTTTGCTTATGCGTGCTTGACGCCGTGTTTGTTAATTTAGTTAGTAAGCAAATGTTTGCAAGTTTATACGGCCGATAAAACTGCTATCCTTATTTTGCACAGCTGTCTACTAATTTGCTATTGCAATCGATGCTTCGCCTTTCAGGTGAAACTGCAACTTTTTTTATTCATCGCAACTTTAGTGCATCAGGAGTAAATCTTAGTTTTTTCCAAATGAGAGAAAGTTGTATTTCTGTATGAAATCATGAGGTGCGCGTTACTGTAAAGAATTTTTGTTTTCGGTCACGGAAAACGGGTGCGTGTTACAATTGAGGGCGCATTAAAATCGAGTAAATACGTACATATATAGCCAAAGGACATAGCAGGCAACTTTGATGAATTCTAGCAAATTCAGTCGTATGCGGCTCATACGAACATGTTGTGGGGGAAGATAAGCTTGGGAGATTAACATAGAAGCTAAGGGCAGTGCAGTGAGCAGCTGAACGAAAATTTATAGATATATACTAACGCTAACAGTGGTATGGATGAGAGAGCAAACAGGTGTAGCCAATATTCTATGTGGTTGAGATTGAGAGGAAGAAATGAGGTTGGAGAGGCCATGTAATGCCTAGGACATATCACCGGCGGTCTGTTAGAGGTGTTGTGATGAAATTAGGAAATTCACAGGCGTAGTATTGTGTCTGCTGACATAAGATGGGGGTTTGGAAATGCTGGAAGAGGTCTGTCTCCTGCAGTGGACATCAAATAGACTGCTGATGACTGTGAGTAAAACTAGTGAGACACACGCAGTGGGGTTTGTAGTAGATCGGAGTTTGCAGTGACCTGCTTTACCACTGCTCGTCGTGAATTCCCTTGGCACGCATTTTAACTCCTCAGAGCTGACGTCCGAGTTCCTGGCCATCCTGGACAAGTGCCCGAGCCGGCTCAAGCGCAAGATCATGAGCATTGGAGCAGGGAGCAGCGGATCAAGTGCTACGGGGGCACCGACACCAGTTGCCACAACACCCAGCACCAGCGGAACTGCTTCATCATCTTCATCCTCCCGGAAGGTGTGTACACCATCAATTTCTCACTGCTTGCTGACAAATTTATTTCTGTAGCAGTGCAGAATTAAAAGGCATGTGGCGGTAAACGTAGAACTTGCAAAAGCACACTATCAACAGGACAAGGAAACGAGCCTTTCTTAAAGGAAGCAACAGTGTCAGGTCTTTGGCTTGGTCCTCATTGCATTAAGAACTCTTGATACCTAGCACAAGGGCCGTGACCACTTAGAGACAGGCTTATCTTTGTGTCTGATTGATAACTTAATTTCCTTGCTCTTTTCGTTGGTGTATATAAACGTCAGTTGGAAGTAGCACCATGTTTGTTGTACAGTAAAATCACGTTAATGCGACCCTTGTTAATTTGAAAAATCACATTCAGACTGCTCCTCCGGTACCACCAGCAAGAGATGCATCATAACCGTTTACCTCCTATAGGCGAGATAAGGTCGTACATAAGTTTTGCACATCTGCTACCAACAAGCTATGATAAAAAGGATCAATTCATACTACGGAATTCGATATGAGCATCCATGTGTCTAGCTCTTTTTTTGGTCACAGATGGCGCTTCAGAAAATTACGTCATTTTTAAAATTGGAGATGAAAAAGTTGCCGTGTGCTGCATGAGGTCATTGCTGCATGTAATGAAAGTTTTTGTAAAGCGCCGAAAATGAGCAATCAGTAAAGTTTTTTGTAACTCTAAAGCATCAGTCATATTTAAATCCTAAAGTAATGGTGATATTACAGAGCTTCTCTATTCGAGCTTTGAATCTAGGTAGACAATGGATGCAAGCATATGTGAACACTCTACCATCTTTGCCTCGCCATTGCTTTTTATGTGGCAAAATTCGACACATTTATCTTGCACAAGAAAGACAGGCATAGAAATCGCTCACATTTGGATTTCCGCCTAAACATCATGGAAGTATTGGTGTCTGGAAGCATTGGTGTGAAAATCAATCAATCCTTTATTTTCAAACAGAAGTTCGAAGTACAGTTTGTATCCGCAACCAAGAAGTAGTGGGACACATACGAAAAGCTTAAATGTAAAATATCTCCTACATTTACATTGCATAATATGGCGTAAATATTACTTCAAAGGTGCGAGAGATCTGAACCTATTCACCGCCAGGCGAGAGAAGTGACATGTTTCTGCGACCAGTGGCCATAGCGCGTATCACTTGCACTCACGGCAAAAACATAGTGTGTCACCTACTGGAAACGCAAGTAACATGGGATTTGATGTAAACTTGAGTCCACAAGTTGTAGTTTTATTAATATACAGGGTGTTTCAGCAGACCCTTTCAAAAATTTTTTTAAGCGTTGCCTGTGGCAAATAGCACAAGAGGCAGACCTTACTTGCACACAAAATTGAAATGCATAATTGACTAATTCAGAAAAATTCACTAATGAAGTTTTCCCTAATATAAGTTTTAACTAATTGGAAGTTTTAACTAATTACCTTATGGGTTATATGGCAATTTACAAATTCTAGCTGTGGAGTTCGAAAGGCACCCACTTGGAACGACATCACTTTCAAGATATTGATTCCCGAACATTGCGGAGAAAAGCATTGGCGTTCCGGTTACTTTCTTAACAAAACATCATTTTGTGTATTGGAGCACAAAAGTAACTGGAACGCGAATGCATTTCTCTGCAAAGGTCGAGGATTAATATACCGAAACAGGTGTCATCCTGAGAATTTGTTCCAAGTGGTCACCTTGCGAACTCCCCAACTAGAATTCTTAAATTGCAGTATGGGCCATAAGGCTCAGCCACGGCACGGGTAAAGGAGGAGATGTGCGCCTGTCTGCCTTCTGCTCCCTCCCATAGCAAGTGCTTGATCATGTTACTGCGCATTCGCCCCCTGCCTACCCTCTCTTTGCACTGAAAGAATTGTCACCTCTCGTGTATCTGAGCTGCTGGGCACCTTGCAGCCTCAAAGTTGTTTACCGATGCCACAAATGGCGCACAGGTGTTTCCTACATAACAGGTCCTGGCGCGTGCACTCAGCATCTTTTGCCGGTCAATCTTTTAATGCGGAGGGACACTAGCAAATAACTTTGGTCCTCGGCCAACATTTTTATGCCTTCTTGTTATATTTTATCAGCCATACTCCAAGCACATACTTGAAATGGCTGATAACTTGGTTAAATTGAAACCGTGTCATGAAATTATACTTCATTAAATCGCAAAAAAATACAGTTTTCAACGGAACTATGGTTAGGAAATGAAAATAGTTTGTTACATTGTAGATTTCGTTAAATCGAGGTTCGTTATTATCAAGCTTTGAATTTATTTAGTTTTCAGCATAGTGTCCATATATCTTTCCTGAAATTTTCACGTGCCCTTAACAGTCGTGACATTTCCCACTCGCCAAATTTTTTAAAATCAAAGGCCCCAAAAATAAAGGCTTTTTGGATGCATTGCTGTGCATGTGATCAAACCTACTTGGTGCACCTTCACAGGAGGCCCATGCGCAGCAGAAGAGAGACGAGAGGGCTGCAGCCTGTGCTAGTCACGAGCAGTCCACTTCAAGTGAGGCTCCTGCTAGCAGCGAAAGGCAGTCTGCTTCCAGTAGCCACGGCAGCAACCGGAAGCCACCCTCAGACCCAACCATGCATCGAAACGCCAAGGTTCCGCCGCATCATGGATCATCGCAGCGGTCGCCAGGGCTGGCGCAACCGCAGACTGGCAACCAGGGTGCCGAGCACCTCCTTTCTCCTGGCAAGCGAAAGGCCCAGGAAGGGTCTAGCAGTCACGGTTCTCAGCCGCTTTCACTGGACGCATACCGAGACAAGCGCTATCGCCAAAAGGGTCAGCAAAAGCTTCAGCCACCTCCAACCGACCGGTCTGAGTCGCATCACGGAGCCGTGTCTCACCCTCCTCATCAGGCTCCCTCGTCACATTCTCAAAGCAGGCATCACCAGCCCCACCCTGAGCCGACCTTTGACATGAGTGCGTCTGCAGCACCACGGCCGTCGGCTTCCGCTGCCGACAGCGCCAAGCCAGAGCCACCAGCCGCGCATGTCAAACAGGAGCATGCCTTCGATGACACAAGTGGATTTAACTTCAACTTTGCCTCTCACTTTGGTGGCGATGGCGGTGACTCGTCCATCGACAGCTTCTCCTTTGGCCTGGACGGGCCGGACATGATGCCTGCCATTTCACCGCTGCAGTTTGATGCTGATGACAGGAGCAACTCGCAGGATGTACTCATGACAGTGTCGCAGTTGCCACCACCGGTGGTGCCACCGCCCCCAACAGTGCAGGTCGAGGAGAGTAATGGCCCACTGAAAACAGTGGCTCCCCCGCCTGTTGCGGCGCCACCCGCAAAAGCGGAGCCCCGCACTCCCCCACTGCCACCGCCGAAGGCACGGCCCCCATCTCCCCCGCCGCCACCAAAGCCACTCCCGGCAACCCCGCCGCTCCCGCCTCAGAAGTCGCGGCCTTCCACACCCCCACCTCTAGCTGCACAGCCACCACCTGCAGCACCACCGGCACCAATTGTTGCTCCACCGGCAGCCGCTGTTGTTGAGAAGCCGGAAGTCAAGCCTGAAGTGGTTGCACCCCCAGTAAAGGACAAGGAAAAAGAGAGGTCCGAACGAAAGGAACGCAGAGAAAAGCACAAGCACAAAGAGCGTTCGAAAAACAAGCACTCATCCCCAGGCAAACACGGCGGAGGAGACAAGTCTTCGGAAGGAAAGTCTCACGGTGGTGACAGGGTGCCCGACGCGGCTGCTCACCACACAGCGAGCAATGCCATCGATGCGCAAGCTGCCACGAATCAAACTGCAGATGGCATGCCCGTGGCTGATTCAGAAAGAAAAGTGGAACGCAATGGCCTCAGCAAACACGACCGCAAGTCTTCTAGTAGCTCAAAGTCCGAAAGCTCGCGGAAGGAGAAGTCCGAGAGGCGGGAGAAAGAGCGCCGGGAGGCGTCGAGGGAAGAAAATGGCAATAGGTCATCGCAGCCAAGCGCTGGCGGTGGCCTGAAGATCACCATTAGCAAAGAGAAGCTTCAGCAGTCAGGCAGCGGATTGACGGGCAGCCCGCCGCGGGAGGCCCTGAAGATCAAAATCCCCAAGCTCAAAATTGTTCCGCCCACGCCAACACCGCCCCCGCCTCCTCCTCCAGCTGACGGAGGAGAGTCTGGCAAGGGACCCCACACTCCGCCACCTCCCCCTCCGAGCACGGGCCTCAAGCTCAAGATCAGCAAGGAGCGGTTGAACAGCGGCCGTAAGAGGGACCGGCGGTCCGACGATGGGGAGCATCGTGCCCGCTCGCCCAAGTCGAGAAAGGTGTCCTCCGTGCCTGTGCCGCCACCTCCACCACCACCGCCTGGACCAAGCTACCCGGCACCACCCGTGGCGCCCTCTGGTGGCAGTGCCAATCATGTGCCACCCCAGTTTCATCAAGGCTACGTTCCTGCGCCTCAGTTTTCGGCCCCGCCGCCCCCGATTTACTTTCAAGGCCCATACGGCTATGTGCCACAACCTCCACCCCCTATGCACATGGCGCCAGGTGCGTACCAGGTTCCCCAGTACTTCGGCATACCGCCCCCGCCGCCCCCTGTTGACCCGCCATTACCGAAAGAGCCGCCACTCCCACCCCCGCCACCACCTTCAGAGTGAGCGGGGACTTTCTAGGCTAGGTTTTTATACAAATGTGTGCATCCCACACCACTGGAGGCCGCCCACCCCTTGCGAGGATGACTGTTTTCCAGAAGTGGCTGTGCCTCCGGTTTTCCCTAACTTATTCAGGAACACACAATTATCGGGCTCGGTTCTCTGCTTTCCAGGATCACGCGAGCGTAACTGCTCAGGTCGTGCTGTGAGAATGTGTGTACTGTGGTCCATGTGTATAGCAGTGCCGTTGTCCCAGACGAAATATTGACATCTTTAGAGTTGTTGATGCTTTGTGAGTGGTGTGTGTGTGAGAGAAGCCTGGATTTCTAGTGTGTGTTGAGTCTTTGGTGGTTTGCCACACTGTGTTGTTGCGCTGTGGCATCAGTTCTTTTTTTCTTCCCTTCCACGATACCGCCCACATGTGAGATGGCGACCTGCGTCGAACGCTGGTGGCTTCCTTGTTACCGCAACACCTGTGCGGCCGTGTACATAGTAGCAAAGTGGGAACTCTAGGAGAGTTGTGCTTAGCGATGGGGAGGGATTTGTATGCTGCCGCGGCATAGGCCACGCCGTGTGGCATATCTGGGATAATGGGGAAGGGGGGTGTAGAGTGCATTGCGACTCTCAGGTTAGGCACCATCGGAGCTGTTTTCTTTGAATTCAAGAAGCAAAAGAAAAAAAAAAGTGAAAAAAAAAAGTTGTCGAAGTTTGCTCAGTGTGAGTTGTACATAGTGTAATGTCTGTATATACTATAATGTTGAAACATGCAGTGTTGTGGTTGATGTTATGTTGCATTCAGCTGTGTGTTGCAATAGAAGTCACCTGAACTTAATTTTTTTCGTGTGTGTGTGTGTGTGCCCACTCCTGACATGGCTTGTGCGGCTTAGTTTTCTTTTTTCTTTTTCTTTTGAAGCTGGTTGCTTCTTCAGCCAGTTGTGTTCAGGAGTTACTGCGGCTGGCAGGACCCTCTGTTTTGCTCCTGCTGTGTAAATAAAGATTCACTTGATTGACACTTACAGTGTTTTGTGATCCTAAGTGGTCTGTTAAGTATAGTCTTCAGCAGAAGTTCCCAGGCCAAAGTACTTTGTGACCAGATTGCACTAAGAGCCGACCGCTGCAGTCAACACTGGCAACCTGTTGACAGTGCAGTTCTAGGCTTGTGTGGGCCTGTGTAACAAAAAATTATGCAAGTGCCATCAAGCATGTTGGTCATCAGCTAGCTTTTCGTATGTACTTTATAAATGTCAGAAAAAAAAAACTGAAAATATGGAACAAATTACTTATTCGGGTTGGCCTGGTAGCTCTCCTGACATAGTACATAGTTTGTAGTGTACAGTTAACGTAGCGAAAGTGACAGGAGCAATAACTGTGGGACTGTTGTAAACATCTGGTGCGTGTTCTTATGGTTGGTACCGAGTTCTGTACGGGTGTCACAAGATGTCTGTACGGGTGTCAGCCAGAGGGGGATTGAATTTACCGACTGTGATTGGCTTCCTTCCGCAGCTTGTGCAAGTCAACCAATCGCCAACAAGAAATTCAATCTTGTTTAAAAAGAGTGATTATTGGGTTCACGTTGCAGTTTAAACAGTTTTTCACATCATGAGCATGACAGGCGTTTCCAAAAAAAAAAAAAAATTCAAATGTCTTTAAAACCGTGCTTTGGACCTACAAAACACTTCGCTATACTTCGTTTAAGCATACGTCTTGGAATGGAACAGGTTTTAACATGTTAAGTAAAAGAGAACCTTTATTTCACTATGAATTCAGCCACTTCACTGCTGGGGTTCTTTAATTTATTTATTGGTGGGGGTGTCTACCACAGCTGCTGCAGAGTCTAGAACCTCCTGTGCAGTCTTTGCTGTTGCTTCGACTGGTGCTCCCTGTTCGCACTACAGCATGATTGCGGAGCAGAGGGCAGTCACGGCACCACAACATGCATTCATTGTAAGGCAACAAATCAGCCGGCGGGAATGCCTAAATTACTTCGTTTTACAGGCAAATTTATTGTGGTCTTTTGCTATACTGTTATTCACATTGGTTTGGGAAAGGATTGCAATACTTTTCTGTGTTACCTTAAAAAAATATCTACAATGCCATTTATGCAAGATGTGGAACGTGTCTGGTCTTACAAGGTATTGTGAATTTTTTCCACAAGTTTTTGACTAGGCGTTGTTTTAGGGAAGCTGTCTGCTGGCAATTGCTGCCATGTCCTTGCAGCCTTCGCCTTTCCCCTGTTCCTACTGCATTCAAAATGTGTGCTGCACCTTCACTGAACAATGCTCACCAAGCCCAGCCCACCGTTGTGCCTCGTTTTGATTGCGTGCCGTAAATATAGCATCATGGGTCAACAACTGTCCTGGTTGGAATATGCCAAGGAAACGGAGGCCCACTTCGGGAGTGGCATAGAATTAGGGATCGTAAGAAATTTGTGGGTTTGATTGATGCTCTTCAGGGGCGAAGAAAGGTCCTTGGCAGAGGTCTTTGTCCTGTAGTTAGCCTCATAATAATGCTTATTCGGGATGTTCTGGCTGTGCATGGGAAATGGGGGGGGGGGACAAATTAGCAATGCATTACAAGCTCCGCGTACAAAACAGCACTGTACTTGACCCCTATGCCTCCGCACTACAAAACTTGGTTCCTGAAAAGTGCCAATATTGAAAGGGGTTTGCCTGTGCTGTGACATCAAGAAAATGAGTGAACGGAATTGGATAGCTCATCTACAGGGTGTTTCAGTGAACACTTTCAAAAATGTTTAAAGGTTGCCTGCGGCAGATAGCACAATTCTAGTTCATGAGCTGGTCTACTCGAAGAGGCGGACATTACTTCTTCCACAAGAAATTGAAATGCATAATCGAATAATTAGCAGAAATTCACTAAGTTTTTAATTAATTACCTGATGGCCCATATTTCAATGTACAAATTGTAGCCGTGGAGTTCGCAAGGCCACTTGGACCGAAGTTCTCGGGATGACACCAGTTTCGAGATATTCATTTCCGAACTTTGCGGAGAAATGCATTGGCGTTCCAGTTAGGTTCCAAAACGTCGCTTTTTGCATTGAAGAACAAAATTAACTGGGAACGCCAATGCATTTCTCCGCAAAGTTCGGGAATTAAACTCTCGAAACTGGTGTCATCCTGAGAATTAATTCTAAGTGGATCTGCCTTGTGAACTCCACGGCTACAATTTGTAAAATGCAATATGGGCCATCAGGTAATTAGTTAAAAACGTAATTAGTAACTTTCGTTAATTAGTCGATTATACATTTTAATTTCTTGTGCAAGTAATGTCCGCCTCTTCGAGTAGACCAGCTCATTAACTAGAATTGGGCTATCTGCCACAGGCAACCTTAAATAAATTTTGAAAGTGTTCGCTGAAACACCGTCTTGCGCTGGAGTTCGAGGTATAGTAGCGGCGCCTGGTGGCGGCGAAAAACGTTACCTGGGTAGTAGCAGCTTGCGTAGTATTGAGCCCTGGCTGTGGCGAAACACGTTTCTAGCGGGAGTTTTGCGTCGATCCGCACTTTTTTATGCCCGTGTGTGCGAAGAGGCTCGTC
This sequence comes from Dermacentor silvarum, assembly GCF_013339745.2. Lineage (NCBI taxonomy): Eukaryota > Metazoa > Arthropoda > Arachnida > Ixodida > Ixodidae > Dermacentor > Dermacentor silvarum. Next base: position 130,571,625 of record NC_051162.1, on the reverse strand, counting down.
ACTTCTCACAGACCATGCCGACCCTGCTGCGAGCTGGCCGCAGCCTATAGTTTAACGAAAACGGACTCTCCGTGTGCCGTGGGACGTAATGCTGGAAGCAGAAGACATCGGCGACACCGATCCGGAGAGACCTAGCTCAGCCTCGAAAAAGCGTCACGTTGCTGCTGCGTCGTGGGCTGCCATGAACAAGAAGGCCTGAATCCCAACATAAGATTCTACCGTTTTCCTTCGGGGCCTCGCGAAGCGGAGCGTCGGGCGCGCTGGATAGCTGCGGTTCGTCGTCGCGCTGGGAGAAGTGAAGTGACCAGGTGTGTGCATATGACCACAAATGGTCGGGCTGATTCGGTGACACTTCACTACCCTACTACGAGCAGCACAGTTAGTTAAATGTGCTCATCGTTGACCTCAAGCCAGTACGTCTGAGGCAGCGCAGCAAGGTAGTATTGATTACAGCACATCGATGTTCGAGCGCTGTCATTAAAACCTACATCAAGCAAGCAGCGCACGAGCTCGCGCCTGCAGCGCGATTCGCACGTACGTTACTGCGAGTTCATATGCATTGCATCAGTTATTTATCAGTTGCTAAAGGGACAGATGGCCGCTACTACAGCGGAGGCTTGTCAAGCGGCATGCAGTCGACAAAGATTGCAGGAGGCCGCCGTTTCGCGGCATGCTGAAAGACCGCTGCCGACGCGGCGCGTACCGTCGCGCGCTCGAGCAGTTCCGTACACACGATGTCTGCTTATCGCTGCTGTGAATTCATTTATAGCAAGCATTTATTTCCTTGCGTCTGTGCGCCTGAATCTAGCAGCGTGCAAAGCTTACCCGAAGTTCAACTTCGTACGTACTTGGCTCGCTTCACTTGCGATTGACACCGCGCTAAAACTTCGCCGCTTATTTCTTGAACGGCTTACACGTATTCGGCGTTGCATAATTTCTTGCCTTTACGCAGCGTGCCACCTCTGAAAAAATCTTCGGCGCCCGATATTCACTTCAAGCCGTGGTACAACACAACCATTACATTACATTACATGCAAATGCCACTTCTTATCCTACCAAGAACGTTCTTGAGATTTTTATATTTAAAAAAATCATGTGTATGTTAATTTGTTCTTTTTTGTTTCGTTTTTAGCGCAGTTCTGTGATTATATATACTATTTACCGCTTATCTATAATACTTTCGCTACTTTAATTGTTTAGACTGCTAATTATTGCAATACATTTTTTTTTTTGTATTGGACCCATCACTGGTCGCTTTAGGCTATGGGACCAAATATCTTTGTAAGCATTTTCCATATTATTGTGTAATAAAATTCCCCTTTCATTGATTTGATTTGAACCGAAAGACCGAGCTCGGTACTACCCAGTTTAGGACAGAGGGCGCTTTTTAGCGCCATTTCGCAGCGCCCCCTGGGCAACGCAGGAGCCCCATACAGATTCTATTTTGAGTAAGACAACTGTGTATTTGTCACTGCATTCGATTCTTAGGTCGTCGGCGGATAGAAGAGGTCAAAGAGAAACACTAAATCACTTTCGGTTCTTGCTGTTCATAAACTATTTCATTTTGCAGAAAGAGATTGATTGTTTGCTAGAAGAATGGGAGGCCCAGTGTCCTATTATGTAAGGATTCGATTCGCGATCTGTTCGCTCGTTTCCTCACTGGCTCGGAAGCCGTCATCACTGAAATAAGCCACTCGACGTGCTGCGTCCTTTTAGCATTGGAGCCATTGAACTCAAAAAGAATGAACTGCGAAAGGAGTCGCTGAATACAAAATACGGCCCCAAGGATCAACATTTAAAAAAAATTTGTGCCGGAACGCCAGCACCGGTACGTCGCTGACTTAGAAGTATTTTGCCACATTTGGGCTAGCGCAGTAACAGTTCTGAAAACCTGCCGAGTTTAGGTTTTCGCTCCTTTAGAATGCAATGAAGTCGATCTTTGCCGATGAACAGTGAGGGAAGCCCGAGGAGATGCTGTCAAGATTTCTGACGTCACAGTGAGCTGTAGCGGAAACTGAGGCGGTGTCGCCACGCATCTTTAGTTTTTTGCGTCTTTTCAGGCCTACCTACCTGTGGCGTCTTCTTACGGTAGGGGTCGCGTTTTTGGTATTGTAACAATGTAATTTACTAATACAGCCCAACATATCTTCCTTTGGTGTCTCTCTTATTACGCGCAGACATGCCACTCGTTATATGTAGCAATTTATGCATTGAGCAATTTAACGTTCCGATGCTTGTGTGTCTACCTTCCGGACTTCGTGCGTTATTGGATAATGGAAGCGCGGCTTCCCACTCTTTTTGAAGGACTTGAATTGGAAGCGGAACACAGGAGAGTGGTAGCATAGAATAGAACGTAGACCCGAGTGCAAGTGCCCTCTTTATAAAGGAAGAAAAAAAAAGTAGGAGAATAGCGGGGCCCGGAAAAAGGGGAATACGGGACGCGGGGCGTTGCGTTAACAGCCCAACGCAAACACGCCAATAAGCGGAGCACCCTGCGAATTAGTGAAAGAAAGCAGAGTGGCAAGACCCAAAAGAGGAGCAAGCTGAAATGAACGAAAAAAAGAAAAGAAAAAAAAAAAGCATTGAACGTGTGGCGCCACCTAAATTCCCCGAGGGTAACGTTAGCGTTGCTTAGAGAAGCATAACTGAAAAGAAAGGAAGCGTCCCGGTCGACCGCCACAGCTCCAAAGCGCCAAAAACGATAATGTGTGGAGGGGATCCAAGCGCGACTCGGCTGTAATCAAGGGCGACGGGCAGGACCAGCGTTGCCGCCTATCGCTGACAGAGGGCGCGGGAGTTTCCACCGCAGCAGCGCGCTCGCATCGTCTCCGGTTACAGCCAGTAGCGCACCCAGGATCTCTGCCAGGGGAGGGGGGGGGGGGGGGGGGGTGGTTGACAGTTTGCCAATACCATTTAAACAGCACTAATTTCGATTTCTTCACGGGAAATTGTCAAAAAATGCGCTTTTTGCGAGTGTGCAGACGATTGCGCGTCTTACATCTTAGTTGCAGTAGTTAAATGCGCAAGTAAAGACAAGGGGTAAACAAAAGGGGGGGTTAAGTCGGCCTCAGGGGGGGGGGGGGGGTTACAACCCCCCCCCCCTCCAATGGTGCGCCACTAGTTACAGCGCTGTCTCGTCTGCTACTACACTGTAGCGCTGCCAGTAGGACGGAACACTAGCGAGCACAGACGTCGCAGACGCTGATCAATCTCTAGAAGTTCTTAAACTCTGTACTTGCAACACTCTGCGTAAGGCCCCGTCCACACAAAAAAAAAAAAAAAAAAAAACAGCAATTTCTTCAAAAAAAGTTCGACTTTTTCAATTATTACGTCATCTAACCAAAATGGCTTTCTGCTAACAATAATGTTTCACCGACAAATGCGCGCTGTGTGGTCAACGGTGGCGCTAAGGCAGTTAACCGCGAAAAATTTTCCCGAGATGGTCGGATCTTGAATGTCGGTTTAGGTATACTTCATGGTTAAAAGAACCGTGGATCGATGCGGCATGAGGGGTCTGGTATGGCGAGCAGGGGTGTCGGTAAGAGGAGGGCACCTCAAACGGTTCTTAATTAAATCTAAGTGGCCGTATCCGCCAGCACGACTGACGGCCGCACGCTCTGCCGCCCCCCCCATACTTGCATTGTGGCAGGGAATGGTTGTGACTGTACGCGGTGTGGAGGTGTGACAAAAAGGGAATGGAAAGAAAAAAAAGGAAGAATCGTCGTAACACTGGCTTCGTATGCGCGGGTAGAACGGGTGTTTCTAATCGATGCTTTCTCTTGCGGTATTATCCTTGTCCCTTCTCGTGGCGCGCTGATGGTCGGTGAACTTTCCCGCGAGGGTTGTGCAAAGAAAAAGTTACAGTGTCATTTCACTTCGTGAACGCGGGTGACGCTCAAGCGTATGGGTGCTATATAGCGCACACGAAGCTATCGGCTCTTGGTACGCCTAGACTCTGCATCACAGATCGCTTTCAAGATAGGGCGCGAGTGCGGCCGTGCCATAAGCAGCAGCCGCCGGAGTATGGGCCGTTTGGGTGCAAGTAAGTTCGCTAGCTTAGAACTGCATGCTTAGAAGAAGTATTCAAGCTCTGAAACTGGGAAGGCTTAAGAGTGAGGATCAACGGCGAGTATCTCAGCAACCTTCGGTTTGCAGACGACATTGTCCTATTCAGCAACAATGGGGACGAATTACAACAAATGACTGAGGACCTTAGCCGAGAAAGTGTAAGAGTGGGGTTGAAGATTAATATGCAGGAGACAAAGATAATGTTCAATAGCCTCGCAAGGGAATAAGAATTCAGGATCGCCAGTCAACCTCTAGAGTCTGTAAAGGAGTACGTTTATCTGTTACTCACAGGGGACCCTGATCATGAGAAAGAAATTTACAGAAGAATAAATTTGGGTTGGAGTGCATACGGCAGGCATTGCCAAATCCTGACTGGGAGCTTACCACTGTCGTTGAAAAGAAAAGTGTACAATCATTGCGTTCTACCGGTGCTAACATATGGGGCAGAAACTTAGAGGTCAACAAAGAAGCTTGAGAAAAAGTTAAAGACCGCACAAAGAAGCGATGGAACGAAAAATGTTAGGCCTAACGTTAAGAGGTTAAGAGACAGGAAGAGCGGTGTGGATCAGAGAGCAAACGGGGATAGCCGATATTCTAGTTGACATTAAGAGGGAAAAATGGAGCTGGGCAGACCATCTAATGCGTAGGATGGATAACCGGTGGACCCTTAGAGTTACAGAATGGATACTAAGAGAAGGGAAGCGCAGTCGAGGACGGCAGACAACTAAGGGTGGGGGGGTGATGAAGTTAGGTAATTTGCAGGCGGAAGTTTTAATCAGCTAGCGCAAGGTGAAACTGGAGATCGCAGGGAGAGGCCTTCGTCCTGCAGTGGACATAAATATAGACTGATGATGATGATGAAATTCACTAAGGCTGCCAGGTAGAGTCATAGCTTACTTAATAATGCAATGTAAGTAATCGATTTCTCTGTCGATGAGTCAACGTCACGTTGACGCAGCGACACCATTGGCTGGAAGGGCGTCCTTAGACGGGGAAAAGCCGCATTTCTCTTGTATCGGACTATAGTCTATGACGATGGGGCGGACTTGGCTCAGCAAGCGCACTATTTGGCCATCGCGCCGGGCGAAAACAAGACGCCGGTGTCCTTGCTCTTTGACGAACATGCCGAATAGGCTCAATATAATCAATAATTATCATATGTAAATTCACTATAGCAATATTCACTATAGCAGACCCACCATAGTCAAAGCTTCGCTGGCTTCCATCTTCACAGTAGTTGAAGGGCTCTGCATTTTTTTTAAAAGAAAACGATCTTTCAAGCATTGAAGCAAAAAGTTAACTGGAACGCCCATGTGTTTCATCGCACACTTTGGCAATGAATATCTCGAAACTGGTGTCATCCTGAAAATTAATTATAAGTGGATACGCCTTGCAATCTCACCGGCTAAAATTCGTAAGTTGCATTATGTGCCGCGAAGTAGCCCAGCGTTCGTGTTCAACCGCGATCAGCGTCACGCGTCTGATCGGTGTTGGCTTCGGCGTCCGCGGGCCTGCCGGCGAAAAACGTTGGGGGATACCGCCTGCTGCTAATCTATAGGGCCTCATCCCATCTTCGCCAGTCCCGCCCGCCCTCCCGGGCGATCTGTGAGGTTGGCTTCGAGACCTTTGCCCCCGACGCCTGCCAAGGAGCACTGCTTTACATACGAAAGGTGGGAGAACTCCATTACAAAGCTTCGCATTCTTTGCTGTATGAGTTGCTCGGATTGGCATACAGCTTCGAAGGTATTTAAAAAAATATATATATTTTGTGAAAATAACATCTTCTTCTTCTTTCTGGGGTTTTACGTGCCAAAACCAGTTCTGATTATGAGGCACGCCGTAGTGGAGGGCTCCGGATTAATTTTGACCACCTGGGGTTCTTTAACGTGCACTACAACGCAAGCACACGGGCGTTTTTGCATTTCGCCTCCATCGAAATGCGGCCCCCGGGGCCGGGATTCGATCCCGCGACCTCGTGCTCAGCAGCGCAACGCCTTAGCTGACTGAGCCACCCCGGCGGGTCAAAATAACATCTTAAATTGATCCAGGTATATTTACTTTTTCTTGTCGAAAATGGCACTCTCTCCTTTCGTCCTCTTTCACCTTTCCTTGGCCCGGGAAAGTTCAGGTTCAGGTTTTCACAAACAGGTGAGACCACGACGAAGCAAGAGGTCCTCCTCTTTTCCTTCTTACGGGTAACAACAACAAGAACGTTCACCCGTTCCCCGTGTTTTGTAGTATCGTTTAGGACGGGTCTTGCGATGCTCTAGGCTTTCTGGTAGGCAAGAAGTGTGTGTTGTAGTCACAGTGGTTGCAAAGTGTATTTTTACCAAATAGACATACCCGTCTAATTGCGCACGGTAGCTGTTTTACGTAATTTTATTCCAGGCAGTTCCTGCCAGTTTATTAGAAAAAAAAACATGAATTTTAATTTGATTTGAAAAAAATAAATCTGGTTCCCGATGGCAAGTCAGCCGCTGTGGTTTCGAAAGCGCTGCACAGAATTAGAGTACTCAGAGGAGCACGAACACGAAAGAGGAGGCGGTGTTTGGGAGTTCACTCACCCTCGCCGATTCTATGGCGCGGGGCCAATCCAGTTAGCGCTAACGAGATTGCGACGAATTATACCAGGTGGCGCTCCCCATTGAGGAGGCTAGTGAGGCTGCGTGCCGGAGGCGTGTGGCGACCCCTGTGGGCAAACGGGCGCGTTAACGAGGCCAGCGATAAGCGGTTAGCGCGGCTCGGCGCGCTCGCAAAATGGATGGGGAGGCGAGGAAAAAAAAAATTGCTGTCGACCCAGACGAGCTTGTGGACGGTCCATCCACCATGCGCATAGCACTCTGAGGGCAAAAAAAGTGGATGACGCTTAAGCAACTTGTGGATGGTCTGATTCTGCCAAACGCTGGCGACAGGATTGACCTTAGAACTATGTAATACGGGTTCGAGTGTTTACGGCGGCAGTGATTGGTTGATTGCACATGGGTGATCTACACAGGCTTTAGATTGCTGAAGGTTGTTGGAGATCGCCTGTTGGTTGTCTTCTTTACATGCATTTGTAGTACGGGAACAGTACAACGAAAGCGGAAACCCTAAGGTTGAGGAGTCCCACGCATGCAGATGCCATCAACAGGCTCCGGAGGTACTGTACTAACTGCACTTGTGAGAACTGTTTCTTGTGTTTTTCTCATGAAAAAAAGCTGCAGACCAAAGTCCGAAGCCGTGACAGCGACAGCCAATGCATTATTAATTTCCTACGGATAGTGATGCTCACTCTTTCAAGCATGGTCGTTGCAAAAAGACATTCGCAGGAGCGCGTTGAACAGTTTGCGTTAGCGAAACCACGTACTTTGTTTCTTCTTCATTACCATGCGGCATTTAATTTCTTGCCGCTGAACACCGCCGAAGTTCTTTGAACTCGATGATGGTTTATCAGTTCGCTTTGCACCTCAGCGTGTGTTGCAACTGACTGCATGGTAATGCTGCTCACGCGGTATCACGGTTTTGGTGGCGCAGTAGGTTTTAGTGCGACTTTCATTTGGAAAATGAAGATCCCAGGTTCGAGGACAACCTGAAGCCCTGTGTTTCTTTAGTGCGAAACATTCCTTGCCTTATACACAGGCACTCTGCGGTAGGCATGTTCCTCTCTCGCCCCGTTTCGGGCTTCTTCAATAAAATGAAATGAATAAATAAATAAAAAAAAGAAGAGATGGAAGAAAACGGAAGACCCAACGCATTCGTTGGAATTACGTGTCGCGAAGCTTTATTGAAACTAGACATATTCAAGAAACAGCGTAGACAAACAGGACTTATGGACGACGACAGCTCGGGCGCTGACTGTCAGTTGGTGGTTTATTCAAAGGAATGCAAATATATACAGAAAAATGGTGGGAAGCAACAACGATACCCAACTTAGTAATAAAATAAAAAGAGAGAAAAAACAACGACAAAAGCTACGTATTATCAGGTACCAATTGAATGTGGCAAGAGCTACGGCGGGCCGGCAATTATCACAAACTGCATCATGCGGGCAAACTGAAGGCACTTGTGAAAAAAAAAAAAAAAAAAAAAAAAAAAAAAGCCACGACGACGACTTTGCCAGCTCGCCAGCGTGATAGCGTTCGGCCGGCCGTAACTCTTGCCTCAATTTGGTGCCCGATAACGCGCACATTTTGTGTTAATTCTTCTATTTCTTTCTTTTTTTTTTCTTCCTCTTTTTTTTTTTTTTTTTTTTTGACGCTGGCTGTCTTCCTTGCTTCCCGCCATTTTCCTGCACACATTTCCGTTCCCTCGGATAAACCACCATGTTGATAGTCGGCGCCTGTTTGTCTGCGCTGTTTGTTCAATTTGTCGAATTTCAACCAAGTAGCCAGAATCAGCCCTTATGTTGGATACGTATCAGTGAAATGCTATGCAAAGAGACACGCGATGCGTTTTCAATTTCATTTTATTTCCACCTAAGCGCACGGATCTGTTGACGTCCTTTTCCTATCGCAGTTTTTTTTCTTCTTTTTTGTGATTTGGATTCGCGGTTAGGTGGTATGCACCTAGGTACACACTTTTTGAGCCACCGGTGAGCACTGGGTGATCGCACGGGGGGTCAAATGTAGTCACAATGCACCATCACAGCCGAGAGACGAGTTCTTCTCTGAAATTGCAGCGCATTTCTCATCCTATAATGTGCCATTTTACCTTTCTGGCTCACGAAAGCTTCGATTTAACCGATTCTGTGACTTTTCATGCCAAGCGTCATATAGGAAGCTCTCAACAAAGTTACGCAAGGTCATATAATTTTTTTTTGGTTTACCTTACGAAAATCAATTTCCCGCTTCCAAATCCGCCCAAATAATGCTACAGTCTTGAGCTAGACCTAATAATGTCTATAACAACCAAAAACGATTGGGATATGTGCAGTAGATAATTAATGAAATATAAAATAAAATTCAATTTCGTGGTTTTGTGAGGAGTGTAAAGTGATAAGCTAACTTAACACCTTGAAAATAGCCAATCTGTATTATCTGTGTAATAAGATCTCATTTAAAGTGAGTCTATTTTGGAGCTCCCGAGTCCTATGGGCAGGAAGGCCACATCAACCGCAACAAAGTCCGAAGCTCCGCCCCTTTCACACGCTAGAGGTGCAGCTACCGCGTAACTGGCGCGCATCTGTCGCAGATAGGTGCAATGATTGGACACCGGGCGCCGCTAGCCACTCTCCACAGCTGCTCTAGGACTGCCAACGTGCCTCTACAAAAGCAGGTGAGCGTTGCTTCTACGTCATGCGCCAGAGCAGCCAGGGATAGGCAGCGCTACTTTAATCTAGCGGAAGAAGAGACGGAAGAACCTTGCAAACACGCAAATAAGGAGCCACTTCGCACCAGGAAGCTCGGGGGTTCCTATCTCAATACGCGGGATAGGAGAAATCGTTTTTTCTCAGCAACTACTGCGCCAAATTTAAATGAAGTTCATTGAACTATCAAGTTTACAATTCTGTGACTCAGCAATGATAAGCGATATCACGATCATATAAATTGCATCTAATAGTACATCTAAACCGAACAAAATTGATGTATTATGCATGGCTCTCAAATAGAGCACTGATATGCCAATAGGACTTTTGCAAAACTCTCGTAAACAGTGTAACAAAGTCGTGTATACGATAAAAACTGATATATAAAATTTGTCTGCGTTGGATGCTCCAACGGATGCAGTTTACAGAACTGGGACGTCTGTTCTCGGTGCAGAACTATGAAATGATAAGCTTCGGGCTTCTATTCTTTCAAAATTTACCAATGTTTGAAAATTCATTTAAAACATTTAGGCCTTAAATGAAAATCCCGCTTCCAACAGTCACTGCAATTTAAATTTCTAGATATCTTAGATGCAACAACTTTAATTAAAATAGGCCCAGTGGTTATCTCAGAAAAACTTTCCTATCTTTTACATGTATTTGAATAGCCGGCATCGGAGTTGGCCCCGAGCTGAAAACTACCTCTTATAAGGAAGTTTTGGCCTTATTTTTGTTCTTCGAATTTTATGATTATCAGAAGCAGAGATAACGGGGTGAGTCGGTGTATGTTCATTGCGAAAGAAGAGCACGATGACGACGACGAAAGACACAGAGGACATCCAAGCGTCGACTCGCAACTGCGTATTATTACTCTATGCTATTATACAGTGAGCATTTGGGAACAACGGAATCACTTTCGAGCGAGGATGGGCCTATAGCAGGCTTTCTGGCTGAAGCTTCTCCGATACAAGCCGCATGATTGCAAACAAACAAGCAAAAACTACTCCTGTCATCACGTGCCACCTCACGACTTGTGTTGGTAAATACTGTGGATGCTAAATAAATACAGTCGAACCCGGATATAACGAACCCGCATATAACGAATTATTGTGTATAACGAGCAGCAGCAAAATTTATGTGAAATGTTTTTAAATAAAACTTTTATTCTACTTACTGAATTACATATATCTCGAACTTTATTGCGATCCCCTTCAGATTTGATATATCCGGGTTGTAGAACGGGTGGAGGCCAAGAAACCCTCGCTTAAGAGAGAGAGGGGGGGGTAACAAAAAGGGGGGTTATTTACTCGTTTCATGCGTTTTTATAATAGAGTGAACCGATTGGTGGCTTTGACCCTTTTAAAATGTTCGTCACGAGTTTCGGGGCTCACTCCTTCAGGCCTAACACACGCAGACTGCCCACAAAGGAACGCTCGACGAAAGCGAGACGCGCAAAGAGGGAGGACGAGATCGAGCAAGCGGCTCGTTGCCGGCATCGCGAGCAGGCGTTGCGCGCACTAAACAGTCTCTCTTCCATCAATTTTTTTTTTTTTTTTTTGCAGGAGCCTCGGCCAAACCGACGCTTTAGCCTAATTAGCCCCCATCGGCGAGCTCGCTCGCGGCGTCAGCGGTGGCTTCCCTCCACATCCGCCTATAGCGGCGCGCCCGACGCCGTGTGTGTGCAGACGCGCGCCACTGCGGTGACTTCATTAGGCCTAGCACGCTTTTCCGCCGCTTCGCGCGCCCTCCCTCCCTCCCCCGACGGTACCTTATATGCCTTCACGCCCCCACAACGCGGCGCGTTCTCGGGTTAAAGCACGGAGCGTGCCTGGGCGGCCGAGTTGTTTCGGAGGCGCCGAAACTGTCGCCCCCAATTAGGCTTAATTTACCCCGCTCCCGTCTCGTTTTCAGGGAGGCAAAGTGTGTGCGCGCGCGCGCGTGTGTGTGTCTGCACTCGCGTCCCGGACCATCGTATATAAGCGCGCGTGCGTTCGCCGCCAACGCGTGCATGCCGCGTTGCCGAGAAGCTAATTTGTACGGCATATATACTGCGGGCGATGGTTGAAGTGCTTGAATCACGCGCAGGCGTTTGCGATGACTTTCCGGTGGAAACACGCTGAAACAAAGGGGGGAAGGAGAACACGTACATTAAAACAACTTTTTTTCTTTTTTTGAGCCGTACGTTGCCCTAGCAATAATAATGGTAATGGGAATGTTTTAACATAGCGAAGACGTAATATAAAATAGACGTACACCATAATACCACCATAACTGTTATAAATAAACGTACACAAGGACATTTGAGAGGGCGGCAATGCTATAAAGTGGCGACATCTTGCTACGTTTTGATGAGCCGTAACGCGCTAAATCGTTTTGCGCTGCACAACTCTTCTAGTGACTTCCAAAGAGGGCGCGATGGCGTGGAGAGAGGTAGAGGAGGATCTCGCCAAAATTAATGTTTATAATTTTGTATTACAATGACAATTAGTAGCCTTTCTCAGGTCCGCTTCCGTTCATAGGCAGTGTATTGCGGATGAGTGCCTGCCTGCAACGCTTCGATGAGCTGATTGGTATTGAATGGAAAACAAAACATTTTGCTCGCAATGAAACAGCTAGCTTTAGCAAAGCTGAGAGCCTGCAGATCTTACTAGGATAAGTATTGCCGCCTAACGTATCCAAGAAACTCGTAGCTACTAATCATATCTATTGCAACTACTATACGCCCACAACTCGCATTTCTTCAACTAGTTGGCGGTTCGGGAGAGTTTGATATACCGCATCATCATTTGCATATCCGCGTGGCAACCAGAAAGAAACCGGGACAAGCTGTGTTTGTCCCATTCTGCGTGCCGCGTCGATGAATAATTGGATTTCTTGTGTGCTCTGGATGAAACAGCATTACAGAACCTGGCTTAAGTGATATTGTATGTAAGTGCACAGCCTGCAAAGCGTGTTAATGACTACACGAGAATAGCGAAATTCGATAACATAGTAAGAGGAGATAACTGGTAACTGGCTAAAAGAAGAAATAAATAAATAAATGTGCAGGAGCCATCAACGATGATACTGTTACGGGGAGTATTACTCCCGTAACAATACTCAATGTAAGTGATAGTCGAACGCTTGAAAGCTTGCACTTGAAGGCGCATATTTTTTGCAGCGAAGATATCCAGGTAGCATTTGTTGTTTCGTCGCGCAATTCCGTAAAGAGCAGAACCGGAGACCGGCGCATCTGTGGCGGTATAGTACAGACGGGCGTATATAGGTATGCGCCGATTTGTTATACGTATATATGTGGTCCTGTGCTGAGCCATTTCGGGCGATGACGTATATAGTTTACGTGAAACGGAAACCTGCGGGAAACCTCGGGAAAAAAAAAATTCCGGCAGAACCCATCTCGCAATGAATGTCGACGTTAATGCGCTTAGCATTCAGCCAATGCAGCGACGCACCGTATTGCCGAATTCTTCACTTCTGCGTAGCCGACTTGTTCAATTTTCGATTACCGATATCTCCTTCACCTCTCCGTAGGTCAACGCTCCTCGCTCAATGTACGCTCGGCTCCCATTCTGTTCACTGACTTTCTTCGCACTCGGCTGTTTTTGATGGCGACTTCTTTCCTTCTCTGTAGCTGACTTGTTCAGTTTTCTGTTGCCGACTTCTTCACTTCTCGCCTCTTGTTCTGCTTGTCTATCCGGGCACCAACCAGTGGTACATAGCCATTATGGATGATTGGCTGAGAATGTTCACATACCTATAGTATCACATGACCAGCTGCACACACCCAATGGCCCAAGTTGTTTATTCAGGCACCTGCATACCCACTCGCATATGCCCAGTTGCATATACAGTCGAACCGGGATATGTGAGCCCACATATAAGGAATTATTCTGTATAATGAACAGCAGCACCCGCCGGGGTTGCTCAGTCAGCTAAGGCGTTGCGCTGCTGAGCACGAGGTCGCGGGATCGAATCCCGGCTGCGGCGCGGCCGCATTTCGATGGAGGCGAAATGGAAAAACGCCCGTGTGCTTGCGTTGTAGTGCACGTTAAAGAACCCCAGGTGGTCAAAATTTACCCGGAGCCCTCCACTACGGCGTGCCTCATAATCAGAACTGGTTTTGGCGCATGTGCACGTCGTAGATGGTGCACGTCGTAGGCGAGGCCTCAAATCGGCACAGACGAATGCAGACTGCGGAAACGCGAGAGAGGGAGAGAGGAAAACTTCATTCAGCTCGAATTGCCGGTGGTCAGCAGAAACATGACCCATTCCATTCTGTAGGCGGATGACCAGCGAAGCTGTTTAGCACGTAGGCACATTGCTCCTCGGAAGTCCGGACTACACGCGGCCTCCCCATTACGACGACAGAAGAGAAGTGAAATTCAAAATGGGGAACGGCAACTAGTCTTTCTGGTTTTTTATATACATTCGCGTGGACGACGAGACCGCCGTCCCGAGGAGCCAGAGGAAACTAAATACGCGTGACGTTTTGGACGGCACCGCCACCACGGGAGAGCGGAAGGAAAGGAAACTAGATACGCAAGCGCTTGGAACGCTGACAAAGAGAGGGCGGTGCGAACGTAGACATGTTCGACGCGGGTCGCGCAGCGACAAATCTTTTAGAGACATTTATTATCTACCTGGGAGTCATGATCTTGAAAATGGTGCCTACTGAGAGAGAGAGAGAAGTGGTTCTTTATGAAGAAGGGACATGTTGGCAACTAATCTACTCAAAATGCATATCCGAGGGACGCCGACGATCGAGCCAGCTGTGGAAGAAGACGACGACGACGAATGCGCGAGCAGTGGCACGAGCGCGTTCGCGCGGGACCTGAGGTTTTGTTTACGCACACGAAAAATCCACGGAACCCTAGCCACAAACAGCTTCGCCATAATAAGCGTCATTTTTCACAATAAACCACTACTTATACTTCCGAGCAGAAGCCCTTCGTCCAGTGGCTCTCTGCCGTCTTGGGATATCCCGGCTTCGTGCAAGGCCAGGCGACGTATTCTCGGACGGTTGCTTTCGGCGACACCACTTTCAGTGCGCGCTTATTGGCTGGTTGAGCAAACCCGGGTGACCTGATTGGCTGGTTGAGCACTACGTCATGCGAAAGCGACAGTATCGCCGAAAGAGATCGTCCGAGAATACGTCCCCTGGACGTCGATCACCGGCAACGGGTGAAGAAAAGCTTAATATTGCTTATGGTACACTACCATGATGTTCAAGTGCCCCCTCAATGGCGGCTGCCAGGAACCGCTGATCTTGTTCCGATGAGACACATGTAAGCCGGGGAAGGGGGCAGACGGAGGGAGTCGGGGTGAGGAGGTAAAGGAAAGGGGGAAGTTCCTGAGTATGTGGAGAGCATTAGGGTAACCTCCCCCATTTGCACATTATGGAGGAGTCCCCGCGCCTCCATAGATTGTATGACGCCGCGCAGGAGTAAGCAACATGTTTGTTTGAGCCTGTCGGATGAGTGTTCACTGCCGTTTCGTGAGCGATGATTTTCATTCGATAGGACTCGAGGGTGGGGGAGTGAAGTGTACGGTCCATCGGATGTGCAGAGGCGCCCGGTGCAGATTATCGCGGGCAAGCTAGTTAGCACGCGGCGATGGTATTCTCAAATTCCGACGCATTTTAATTACCGTAACGCTCAAATAAAATCACATGTCGGCAATGTGATTGTTGTTAATTGTAATTAAAGTATTTAGTTGTAATTGTATTACGCTTAATAAGCATATAGCTCCTATATAGGAGCTTAAGATTTAGAGTACGAAAATAAATAAATAAAGATAAATATACTGCACCAACATGCAGAGTGCGGCCTCAGGCCCTAGGGGGCTAACACCTGATTTGCACATTTCATAATACTTTTGAGGTTTAATCTCAGTACAAAGTTCGGTGATTTATTTTTTATGCCCTAAATGGGATCTGTAAAAAGAATTTGTTATACTTCGTATAGAAAAAAAAATACAACGGTGCCTTTCTTTTTCCAACGCAGGCAATACAATGCTCTGGTGGATTATCACAGCCGTGCATTTATTCGTGGTAACCCAACTAATGGGGAGTGGGAAGCTAAAGCCATTGTGGATCATTTCTTAGGTAAATTTGGGAAAATGAAATGCTTTCGACTGTAATGAGCAATTTTGAGAAGGATCCAACTATATTTGTCTGTTTCACTGACCATAAAGTCGCGCGATCTTGGGTCAATGATGACTGAATGGGAGAAGACCGTCGACGAAGCGCGCTGTTCGCTGTTTACTGCCCTTGTGTATACTTAAGGCATCATATAAAATGTCATGCAGATCCAATACATATTTTAGACTCGATAGGAAGCGATCTTTTCGCGAGTGGCTAATTATACGCTATAAAACTGTTCATCTTCTGCGGCGCGTTTTGCTGCATAATGATTAGGTACCTTCCCGGTCAATAAAGAAGACGCGGAAACCCCCACCACGTGATCCACGCGACCGCGGATTACTGCGTGCATGACTGGCACACTTTTCATCGCGCCATAACCGGGAGTTCAGCCCAGTTTGCTATCGCACTATTTTCGGGGCCGGCCCAACTTACTCGGCAAGAAACTGACGTAGCAGACGCGCCAAACCCCGGGAAAGAAGAGATATAAAGGTATACGCTTTAATAAAGGAATTGTGCTCGCGAAGGCGTATATTTGTTGCGTTGAGGATATTTAGGCACTGTTTATTGATTCAGTGTACAGCTGCGTAGAGAACATAGACGACGACCGGCACATCTTTATAGGAATAGTACAGACGGTGCTATATAATAAATGCAAATTCGTTGGTGAGTGCTGTTCTCTGCATGCGCTATTCGGCAAGACAGCAGCATCAAAAACGGTTAGCAAACTCCGGGAGGGGGTCGCTATAGAAAGCTGTTTTAGCCGCTAGTGGAGCTCATCCTGTCCTTTCTCCATCCGTTACTCGCACCCTTTCCGACGGCCGCGCCTTATTTCATAAGATAAAGAGGAAGAGTGTTACAGCCCTCGCCAAGGCGGTGGAAGCAGTCGTAAACCAGATACGAAGTGAAAGCTGTGAAATGATCCTATATACTGTACCCTATAATGTGTAGCTGCCGAAGGTTGAGCATACTTTCCCGATTCATTTTGTTACTGTTCTCTATTACGCTCATAGATCGAATCAATTCGCTGAACCGAATGGACTATATGAGAACTTCCTTAAGTAGGCTTTACATGCCAAACATCTAATTTGCCTTATCCAAGATGGCCGCGTTCTCGCTATATAGTAGCACTGTTAAAACGGCGACACGCGTTTTGAAAGCTTGGGTGGTGTGAGGAACTTAGTACGACAGAAATGATGTCACCATACCAAATGTTGACACCTTAATTGCTGTTCTAGCTCGACGTCCGCCAGCGTGAATAGGCAAAAGTACGTGTGTGGGGAACCGCACTTGCTGGTTTTGCATATTGTCTATAGCTATAGCAGCGTCAGAACGATGACTTGGTCTGTAGTCCGGACTGATTAAAAGGTTAGTTCGCCGACCATAATCGCCCATTCAGACCGCAGACGACGTCTATGATTCAGTCCACGGACCACATCTTCTGATCAGTCCGCGGACAAAGTTATTCATTCGGTCTTCGATGGAAATAACTGATACGGTTCACATTTCACGTTAACGATTTCGTCCGCGGTCCAAGTCAGCGATTCGGCCTGCGGACATCATCCGAAATAGTCCGCGGCGCGAATCACCGATACAGTCCACGGACCCGATCGCAGGCTCGGCTCAGCGGCACCACGCCGTTGGTCATAAGTTGACTTTCGCCATCACCTGCCCCCGCCTTGCCACCGCGTGCACGAGCGCATGCAAGATCTTTGGCTCCCCGAGTGAACATCCAGGCTGTATACATTCAGGACTACACCGTACCACTAAGGTCTAATTTATACCATTCTCTATACCGGATGAGGCCACATCCCCGAAAAAAGCCTCGTCAGGACCGAATGAATGTGAAGCGCGGCGAAATGATCGAAGGTCGCGTCCCGTTTCAAAGTGATACGTGACTCACGTGGATGTGCCTTGACACTTAGTAATAAAGTAAACAGACCGGACTTTTACGCTTCTGTGCGGCAAAATGAGCGCTGCGGAAAGGACGCTTTATTTTCGCGAGGTCGAAAAGAGAAATAAGGAAAGGAAGAAAGCAAGAAAGCAAGAACGGAAAAAGTCCGCGGACGACAGGGTCCGTCGGTTCGCTGGTGTTTGCTGAAAGCGTACAGCGGCCGCACGTATAGTATGTACTATATACGGACTCGCGAAACGGGCCGCCCTCTTGCGGACGCTGCGAGGAAGCAAATGGGTCGCGTAATTTTATGCTCAGCGGCAATTTGTTGCGGAACGCGAGAGGAGGGAAGACCGGCAATCAGCCTAATGGCCGATGTCTGCCGGCCTTGCTCTCCACTGCAAGCAGAGGACGTCGACGCTGGCATGGGTGGCGGCGTGTTGTGTATACTTCGCCCGAGAGTGACGTCACGAGCGAGCATCTTTTCTTGTTTTTTTGCCCTCTCCTTCATCTTCCCCCTACCTTCTCTCACCCCATTGGTCTGTTCGTCGCAGATTTTTGCGGGCGCTCATCGTTTCCTTTCCGAAGGAGGTCGTAAAAACGGGGGTCGCGATTTGCGACCTCTTCTTTGCATAGCCTGTATGCGATGTTTGTTTCCGGTGCGTGCAATACTTACCAGTTGTTCCGATGCAAGTTGTCCCGGCAAAAAAAAAAAAAGGTTTGAAAATTTCTGCGCTGTGCCGTGCAAATGGAAAAGTTTTCAGGCGCCGCTGACCTAATAGCAGAAATTTGCGTGCGAAGAAAACAGGAGTAGATTTCTGATGATCACTGCTGGTAACTTGCACAACGGGAATCATTTAATTCAGTGGAACAGTTAAGTGTCACTCTGCATGTGATTAACATTTTGGCACACCCTGCGTGTATACGAAAATTTTTCGACCGAATCTTAAGTCAAGATTGTTGTAGAACGAATGGCTTTAAACTACTTTGATCAGCCTGAATCGTACACCTTACAGTGGCACCAATGTTGCACCTTACACCTGAAGGCATCAATGTTGCCGGAATCCGGCAACATTGATGCCTTCAGGTAGCATATGTGGGTTTATTGACCAGTTGCCAACACCCAAAAAAGATCACGTGCTCGTGACGCCTGCGGCAGAAAGGATGTTCCACATCCGCCCCAAGGTTTGTGAGTGGTGGCGCTGGCTAACACTCCCAGGGTTAGTTCTAGTTGTAAAACATAGAGAGAGATAGAGAGAGATATAAATGAGATGGGAAAGGCAGGGAGGTTAACCGGAAGGTAGGTATCCAGTTTGCTACCCTGCACTGGGGAAGGGGTAAGGGGAGACAGAAAGATAAAGAAAAATGCACACATAAATAATGTAAAACATAAATACCCCAGAAAGTGGTAGGGAAAACGGTTCCGCGGTAGCTCAATGGTGAGAGCATCGCACGCGTAATGCGAAGACGTGGGTTCGTTCCCCACCTGCGTACAGTCGTTTTTTCATCCGTTTTCATTTCCATTAATTTACCATTTCTTTAATTCAATTAGTAAGTACAAGTAATTTCCCCTATGTTGTCTGTGGTGTCATAGTTGGTTGGCTTCTTATGATATGATTAATAAAATTTCGGGCCCCTCGGTTCCCTTTCATCTCGTTCACACACACATATATATATATATATATATATATATATATATATATATATATATATATATATATATATATATACCCAGAAAATGTTTATTTGCTAGCTAAATGCACAAAACATATCAAGAATAAGCATAATCAACAAAAGAAAAAATATTTTGCGGAAATCTTTTCAGCAATAGAGGGAAAACCCCATGCAGGAAACTGGAAATGGGCTTCACCTCAAACTACCTAAGGCTTTGTTTTCAACTTGTATAGACAGCTCTAATCATATGTAAGCCATAGGTGTGCATTTCATTTGCTTTACATCACAAGTGTTAGACCGTTGCATCTGGATATCTTGCATCGACATGTCGCCTCTCGTCTTGCTTTCAAAAGACAGTGAGTCGCGTGCCAGACTTCTTCCTAGTCCAGTGCTCATGCTCTAAACCAACAAATGACGCTTGTTGCCTGTCATTCAGTGTTGGCTGAATACATTGAGCCAGAAATTTCGTACGCAATGCTGAAACTCGGCCGCAAGAAAAAAAAATCTTTTTCTGGTATGTTGCAAATGCGCTCCACTCAACAACTCAGTGAGGCCTATGTGGGACGAGATAGGCCCCATAGATAGGCACCATATAGGACGAGTGGAGCGCATTTGCAAAACTGTCGCGCTAGCTAGGTGGAACGTATGTGGAACGCATGTCAATGACCGTCGGCTATATTCCTTCATTCGAGCTTCTTGCCACTGTTACTGTACGGTTATATATCTCTTAATATCGCTCCACATACGTTTCACTATATGTGAGAAATACATCCGTATCTCGTCGCATATAAGTTTCACTACGTGGCGCGTTTTAATCCCGTTCCACGTAAGTATCTTAACGTCTGCTATGTAACTTCGGTTTCGTCCGCAGGATAGGTGGGAAGTGGGTTCAAAACCAACCGTGGGACTAACTGTGGTCACTGGGTGTGGAACATTGGGTATGTCGTGAACAAACCTCTTTGACGCCAACTTGGGTCACAGTGTACTTGGCACCGGATATGTGCCGCATTTGATAATAAGCGGTATATAAAAGATATAATAAACAACTGCACATTAACCAATAGATAGAGGGCTAATAGCGATAAAGTCGCCAATAATTAAAAAAAATGGATGCACCGCCAATTTTAGTGCGATTAGCATTCTTTGAGAACTTGCCCCAGTTTGTGGTATGTCTCTATGCACCTATGCATTTATGTCCGCAGCTAACCTCTTTCCCGCCAACTTGGGAGGTAGTCCATGGTTAGCACTGGACTGCTGTGCTCGGGAATCCGGGTTCAAAACCAATCGTTGGACCAATTTGCATGTCTGGGTGCGTAACTTTTGGTATGTGGTGCTCTTCAGGTGAACCAGGCTTTGACGCCAACTTGGGCCACAAGGTATTTTTGACTGGGTAGGCGTCTTTCTTGAATAACCATCGTTGTTGCCAACGTGGGTCACTAGCTACGCGTGTCGGCTGGCATGTGCCGTCTTTCATTATAATAATTATATAAATTAGACAAGTTGGGCCAGTTGGTTAGGATTCATCGTAAGGTTGGTAACAGCGCAACACGAGACAAGGACAACAGGTAAGCGTGTTGTCGTTTTTCCGTCATATTGTCCGTGTCTTGTTGCGCTGTTACGAACCTTACGATGTAACATCAACAATTACCCACGAACCATACGATAGATTGCTAATAACATTGAAGTCGCCAATAATATTTAAGGAATGGATGCACCACCAATTTTTTTATATATTTAGACCTTCAATGTTCAAAGAAAAATGATTGAAATGAAAAAAATTTAGAAAACTGAACTATCAGGTTTACAACTCTAAGTCAGCATTGAAAGAGGATATAAGATTTCTGAAAACTGTACCTAAACACGTCTAAACCGGACAACACTGACGTATCATACACCGCTCTGATATATGCCGCTAAATTGTGAGTATGACTTTTGCAAAACCCTCGTAAACATGTAGCAAGTTCATGTATGTTGTAAATCGATATATCGAACTTATCCGCTTTAAATGCTCTAACGGATGCAGCTTATACAGAACTGCGACATCTTCTGTTGGTGCAGAGTTGCCGATTTGTAAACTTAATGATTAATTTTATTTTTAGGCTAACCAAGTTTCAGGGAATTTTCGTAAGAAATTACAGGTCCTTAAATTAAGGTTATGCTTTTACAGTCAGTAGAATTGAACTTTCTCAATTGCAACACATTTCATTCAAATCGGTTCATCGGTTGTCTTTTAAACACATTTCGGTTCTTTCTGTGTGTTTGAGTAAGAAAACAGTTGGCGCCTGGATAAAAGCTTCCTATTAACAATGCCTATACCATTTGAAGCACGATAAGTGGGCGGAGCATCCCAGCGCTGGATAGAAAATCCACAAAAGGTGCAGTGTACGTGGAAGTGTTGGCACATGCGGTGCCACACACTTACCTTTCGGTCTGTACTTGCTCAATTAGCGGGCTTCCACGATTACCAGTGCTATAATAGTATAAAGGAAACAGAAGCACAAACATCCCTATAGAAGAATTTTTAATGAACAGGTTATGTACAGTATGAGGTATTAAAGGAAACCGAGAGTGTCTTTTTTTCTTTGTTTCTCAGAAAGAATGACTCCGAGCACATTCACTGAAAGCAAAGCCTGTAAAAGGCGACATCAGAGATCGGACATTCTGCACAGTGCTTAATTTTTTTTTCAATGCGAATTGAAACCGAATCGACTGCAACACTCGCAACATTCGCATATGAAAGGGCTGTCGAAAGCGCAGTTGTCAGTTCGCGTCGTCACATCATTAGCACTGCATGGCGAATATTGCACCGGAGGTGACAGCGGAAACCAACTTTTTATCGCTCAGTATATTATTTGCGTCAGCCACGTTCCGCGTACTGTTTGTTCAGAAGATCACCACTCAATATGTTTCAAGCCACCGAATAAGGTATATAACGGTTAGTATACGAATGTTCGAACTTAAAGCTAGTTATTCGCACTGAACTGTACTTCATGTTCTGGTGCTTCTGTGGCATAGATTAGAAAAAAAAAGGTCAAATTTTAGCAATACAAACAAACACACAAACAAACAAGAGAACAGAGCAACCTTCATTGGATATCAGCATTGAATGAAATATGCCTTGTTTTCTTTGCTTGTTCTTATGGTGACATCTCGGCCTTTCTGTAAATAAATATCTCTCAATCTGTTTGTTTTCTGCCAAAATGTGACTTTTCTTATAATCTACGCGACAGAAGCACGATAATATAAAATATACTTCAGTGCAAGTAACGATCTTTAAGTTTGAACGCTCCGTGTTCACCCAAACTGCTTGTACCTGCTTCCGTGTAACACTTGTGAACACGTGAAGACACTGTCCCTGCGTGACTTCAACGGATGTCCCATAAATCACCGTACAAAATTGCACATAAATTGTTTCATGCGACGACAGTTCAGAAACCAAATTTGTACTCCATGCAGAAATGACAGCAGTCACGCAAGCCTTGCACTATCTTCTTTTTACAGCATGACCTGCGGCGCAGAAAGAAAGATGCAGCTCCTTTCCTAATAATCACAACTTCTTGTCTCAATAAGCATCGGTTGTCCGTTTACGGTCATTCACTTACGGGCCACTGAAGCACGTCACTTATTGCTCAGTCGTACTAAGGTGCAGTCCTTCTATATCTAAATAAAGCGATTACCTCCTAACGGTACTTGTATCATGCATTTCAACTCCAGGGTGCGAAATCAATCGAAATCTGTTTCACCTCACAGCAAGCCGTCACAAGAACTTCACAACAGCACCGGCAGAATGCAGAATGAACTTACGAGATCAAAAAAAAAAAAAATGAATGAAAATGACAATTGAATAAATTATATCCTACTGCGCTACATTCGATCGACGTTACACGCTCATCGAAACGGGCGTTCGCCGCGCGATACGAGGAACTGGACGCGACTTCGGCGACACCTCGAGGCCATTGCATGCACGCACGAACGTCAGGCCAAAACGCCATCATTGACTTCAATGTCGATGACACTGGGAAAAGTGTTGTCATCTAGCGACGCAACGAATCTATTGCGACTCTCGTGAATGACATCGCAAACCCTGTTTGAAATTTGTAGCGTGCTTCTTTGATACTATGCTGACTGATAAAATTTGAGTTTATGCTGAGGCAGTCCCGTACAAAACGGAGACACGTGAAATACTGGGCGAAGGTTAAAGGCCATTCCTCGAGTTTCTTGCTAAAGTTAGCAGACGGAATCCTGGAGCTGCGATCACCCGGCTACCATGGTGAAGTAGGGCTGTACGCCCTTGCATTTTTTCCAATAATATCGCGTGTCATCGCCATGATCACCTTCATGCGAAGCAAATCTTTGCGTAATCCCGCCACTGTTAACCGCATAATATCGCTTTGCTGCTCCTTTCGGGTATACCACAGCTTCCGGAGAGTATAGTTCTGCTGTAACACCACTGCTTCCCCAAAACGCTATAGAGGTAAGCGCACTGGAAATGATCCCAAATGCCAACTGGCGCACCATTCTGTATAGTAAGGGTGTTGCGTATAGACAAGGGACGCAAGAATGAACGGTTCATCCGGCTAAACTGCGTGCTCGTTTGCGCTCAAATTCTGCACAGATATTGCATTCCACGGTGTATTTTAATACAGTCGACTCCCGTTAATTCGACCCTGAGTAGTTCGACTTTTCGCGTAATTCGAACGCCGTGAAAAGTGCCGGCAAAAAGCATCCATTGCTTTGGGAGGAAAACTCGTTTAGTTCGAAAGCGAAAGCATGTCGCTTCGGTTAATTCGATCCCCTTCACCGGCGCCCCATCATGCGCGTAGCGGCCATTAAAAACTCGAAAACACAAGAAAGTCGGCAGACGGCGCTACTGCTTTCCTAGGCGACAACGGTGATGGCAGCAACCAGTCCTGCAGTGATCATGGCGACTTGCGGTGCACTGATGTTTGTATAGGACCCTCATCGACGACATGTGTAGTTACTCTAATACTCCATTCAAGCAGTCTGCTGACAGTGACAGACCACTTTAAGCAATAAAAATATCTAAATTCGTTTATTTTGCCGTCGTTTGTCAATTCGACCTTTCGGATAATTCAACCAAAGGTTGCGGTCCCGCAAGGGTCGAATGAACGGGAGTCGACTGTGCTACGTTTATGTGGAGTACTTTCTTGTTACATGCAGGATAATTTTGAAATACTCGTAGTCATTGCGACATGCTGTACCGAAAAAAAAAGCGTTTATCTCACCGTAGAGAACTTGGCGCCATATTTCAGATGGAAAACACATCGCACTGTATTTTGCTGTAACAGTGCACTAACAGACGGCGCCTCCGTAGAAGACACGCATTACTGATGTATTTTTGGTTAATCACGAATATAATGCACCCCAGTAAGGCATTAAACAAACCGCACCGAGAGTTGCTATTTCTGCGAACTATCTGTGCGCGAACGAGCCAATGGTAGAGTCGGAATAGTAATTTATTGAGCTGTCTTCCTTATTTACGTAACGCGCATGTGATATCTATCGTTGAGTGTAACGCGAGGGAATTTGGAGAAATTTCCTTATGTCTTTAGTGGTTGTGAAGTAGTTCCGCACCTGCACGCCTCGCAACGGTTATGGACTCGGTGATAAGCACTCTTCGCAAACCGACTACCGTCTAATCTGGAAAATTATATGCCACTGCCGTGTTCGACAAGACAGGGAAAGTAGGAACGACTAGAATCGAGACAGCACTCAGCATGGTGGAAGAACACAAACTTGACCATGACCTCGGCTGGCTGGAGCAGCCGCAGCAGGGCGCGCGACCAGTAAAATATCGTAGAATTGTGTGCGGGCAGACGGTGAGAAGGTCTTACCGACTGAGTGGTGTTTCGTACACTCTGTCGACCAGCCGAATATCCCCGCCACGTTTGCCAGCGCGACTGACTGAATCTTTCTCAAGCGCGGAAATTTTTTCTGTCAGCGACGCGTTACGGCGTTGCGTGTCACTTGATTTTGTAGGCAGTCGTCGTGGGCAGTGCACCTGGGTGAACGCTTACTGACTTAACAAACTAAGAAATTTAGACTTACATGTGCACTACAATGTATCTCGTGGCGTCGTAGCCCAAACCAAAGCTTCGCCGCATTTGTGATAGGTGGCGCCGCCTGCGCTTTCAAACATGGCGGCGCCCCGTGAGATCGCGATGCCATCGTTCGTACCCTGAGGGCCTGCACTTTTGCGCGTCATGCTAACGGCGACGCGCTCCACGTTCCTCGCCGCGGGAGGCCTAGCGTCACACCACGTAAGGTCGGTAGATGAGGTCTGTGCTACGCCCCGTGGGCTGAGAACACAGCGACAGCGCCATATTGGAGTCCGCCAGTCCCGGTGACAAAGCCACGTCCGGCTCGGCGTCGCTGTTGGCACCGCGCGACGACACACTCTCACTGTCCTGCTGATGGTGATGCTGGTGCGGCTGCTGGAGTCTCAGGTGGAGGTCTCGCGCCACCGGCGAGTCCGGGTACTCGACGCCGCTGTTCAAGGGTAGTCGATGCTGGGGGGGCGCGTGCTGCGGATGCCGATGCGGCTGCTGCTGTGGCGCCTGTTGCGAGGAGGGCGGCTGGGAAGTTGCACTGCCTGTGGACGGTGCCGGGCTCTGCCGACATTGGTCACCGCCTTTATCGGAAGCTCGCGCCTTGGCCTCCTGTTGCGCCTTCTTGCTGCGCTTCCATTTCATGCGCCGGTTCTGGAACCAGATTTTCACCTGAAATGGAGGAAACAGAAGGCACCGAGCATTGACAGGCTTGGACGTCCAAAAGCAACATTTGGTCCACCGAAGCAAATAGAAAGCAACGCCGACCTGTGTATCTCGCCGTACATTCGGAGCAGCCAACTATAGATGTAACGATTTTGATGAAGGTTGTTACATTTAAAATTTACAGTTTAAGACCTATAGTGGCTGTAGGAAGCACATTCTGCATTTAGGGCCTTCGGCATAACTGCGAGTCGGCCTAGTTGGAACAGATTCATTTTCTTAAATTTTTGTGCGCAAACAAACAGGGACGAAGAAAGGAGGACACAAGGACGAGCGCTTTTCGGAAGCGCTCGTCCTTGTGTCTCCTTTTCTTCGTCCCTGTTTGTTTGCGCAACAAAAATGTAAGAAAAGGGCCTTCGCCTTTCGAAACAATTCGTGACTGTTGCAACACACACACACACACACACACACACACACCACACACACATCACCCACCCACACACCCAACCCACACACCCACACACACACACACACACACACACACACACACACACCACACACACACACACACACCACACACACACACACACACCACACACACACCACACACACACACACACACACACACACACACACACACACACACACACACACACACACACACACACACACACACACACACGCACACGCACGCACGCACGCACGCCTATCAAATTTACAACTCCAGTTCATCAAATGAAAACCGATATCACAATTCTCTAAACTACACCTAATAATACATCTAAAGCGGACAAAATTGGTATATTATACACCACATTGATATATATCACGACTTTGTGCATAGGCCTTTTGCAAAACCCTCGTAAACATATAACAATTTCACGTAAACAGTGACTTCATTTATAAACTATCTCTGCTTTAAATGCTCTAACAGATGCAGTTACGAAATTGCGATATCTCTTTAAGGTTCAGAGTTACGGATTAACTTCGTACTTCCATTTTTTAAGCTTACCAGTTTTGGGGTACTTTCGTTAAGAAATTCCAGACCTAATTAGCGATTCTGATTTCTTGAGTCCCTAGAATTTAACTTTATTTGTCAACGCAACAAATTTAATTAAAAGCGATTCAGCGGTTTCCGCATAAGAGAGTTTCTGCGTTTTTCATGTATTTGAATAGGTGGCATCGGAGCTAGCCCCGAGCTAAAGCAATTGACGAAACTATACATAAAGCCACAGAAGTACTACGGCTTGGATGCGATGTACTATGGCTTGGAGTACTATGGCTCTATAAAGCCATAGGAGTAGTTCCCGTTGGGTTAGATGGTGAATCATTTCTATTAGAGGGGCCCAAACTAACACACTTACACAGAGAACTGCAGACAAGACAAGTGTCTCATCTCATCTGTTCTGTCTATACTTCCCTATGCACGTGTGCTAATTTGAATTCCTCTTCTGATACGTAAGGTCGTACTTGTGATACCGAAAGCTGATTGCTATGACTTCCTCTTCTTTTTGTTACTAACTTTTTTTCTTTTACATTGTGGCCATATCTTGCCTTCTAAAGTAGTACTGACGAGCGCTTGCGAACAATGAACAGCTGACATTTGCGCAGTTGTTCATCCTTGTCTCTCGCGTGGAAGCCAGTGGAGTGAACTAGCCAACTATAGCTACCAACTAGCCAACTACAGTATACCGACTGGCCCAGTTGAAGACATATTTTGTTATGCTTACCTGTGTCTCAGTGAGCATGAGGTTCGTGGCCACCTCGAACCTCTTGGGCCTGGAAAGGTACTTGTTCATGCGAAACTGGTTCTCCAGCTCCAGCAGCTGTTGGCTAGTGAACGCCGTCCGCGGACGCCGCGTCTTGCCCAACAGTGCCGCCTGCGGCTGGCCTGCGCGTAAAAGGAGTGCACATTAGAGAGTTTCATGAATTGGGCTGTTGAACGTCTTCATAGGAGTGTCCATTCCTCTTTCTGTGTGACACCACAGTGTACATGAACCAATTGACAAATCAATAAGCTGAACTGAACCTCACTGTAAGTGCTGCTCGAGTGAATTATTACTTCTAGATACTATGGTCAACACCTACAGACTTGTAAATACAGTCCTATACGGCGCAGTCTTACACCGTGGCCCACTAGATTCGGAGAGCAACGACGGAACAGGGCTCTCCGCGGGTCAGCTCGCGAATAGCCAGCACAATAACTGCGCGCTTATTTCGCATTCTATCCCATCTCTGAAGCTGGCGCAAAGTAAACAAAGCATCCGCGGGATGCTTGCTTGCGATGTAAGAACTCGCTTTCGTTCGAAGTAACTATACGTTCTCCAGTCGTCGCCTCGCAGCAGCGCTCAGTTGGCGCGCGCTTTGCTTCGACACGCTCCGAGTTCTGTGGCGACGCTCGCTGCCGTATTATTGTCACGTATCGCCGCGGTCAGCAGCAAATGGTCCTGTATCCAGAACGAATCGCAGAACACGAAGCGTCAGGAAACTTTAACGTGGCATCGCAGTTTTCAGTTTGCCGTCTCGTTTCGTCGCTGGAAAATTTCATCACCGCCCACTCTCGACGCCGGCAAGTGGAAGGGCGGTGGCTGCTGCGATGGCGTTCTTCGCCGAAGCGGCCGTGCGAATACGGCGACGCGGACGTGGACCGCCTCCCTGATGTTCTGAAGCGTGCGGTGGGTGGCACTGCCAAGCGTTCTATATGTACGCAGTGAGCAGATGACTGCGACGACTAAAACACATTGCGTCAGCTTTCTTTACGTTCTGGTATAACAGAGATGTGCGGCTGTAACCGCCGCGCAAGGAATCTTTCAAAAAAAGAATTTGCGTGGTCGACAAAGTGACGAAAACTGTGCCTCCGGCATCAAAAATTTGTGTTACTGAAATGTAGGCGTGAGACATGAACACCAGAAGGAACGGAAAGGACAATGTAAGCGCCTAATATTAACTGCAAGGTAGCCCAGTTGTGAAAAATAACGCAGGTTCCACGCACTGTGGGAATGGATGTCATGCGAAGCATTTCGCAGGTATACCTATAGCTGCCCAGCATCGTTTGGGCTTACGAAAAGCGTTACCAGGTGGACCAACATGTTTGTGTAAGGTGAGCAGCTATATACAGGGTGTCTCAGCGAACACTTTCAAAAATCCTTAAAGGTTGCCTGTGGCAGATAGCACAATTCTAGTTGATGAGCTGGTATACCCGAAGAGGCGGACATTAGTTGCTCAAGAAATTTAAATGCATAATCGACTAATCAACAAAAAATTCACTAATTAAGTTTTTAACTAATTACCCGATGGCCCATATTGCAATTCAGAAAATTGTAGCCGTAGAGTTCATAAGCCGGTTCCACTTAAAATTATTTCTCAGGATGACACCAGTTTCGAAATATTAATTCCCGAACTTTGCGGAGAAATGCATTGGCGTTCCAGTTAAGTTCTTAACAAAACGTCGCTTTATGCATTGAAGCACGAACTCCACTTCAGGCATCAGGTGCAACGTTGTGGAGGCTAGAGATACTTTTTGCGCAGGTTGCGTTGGCACTTTGAGATAGTTCGATGTTCTTTTACCGCAATTGTGCGAAGCTGTTCTTTATATAGGCTCAGCGAAGCATCGACGAAACGCGTGGAGGTACACGTTTTCGGGACCGAACTGCTCGCGTAGCTTCCGCAGCGTTGAATCTGATGTCTGAAACGGAGTTTAAGTCAGCTTTGGCAAGGGAGAGGTATGCGTGCTATGGCGGCCTAATGGCAAACAGTGTGTCAAGGCTTAGACGACTGTTGCCGGAATGTATGTATTGCACGCAGATTATACCAGTAGCGGTTGGATGGTATTTTAAGGAAGTGGTGTCACGTGTACGATTCCTGAGTGTGCGATGTTCGCCTGAATACCTTATTGCGGTTAAGAGGAAAAAGCTGTATAACGACACAATAAATAATTTACTCCCTACCCCTTTGTACATAATAGCCTTATATGTACAACGGAGGACAGGGTCCGAACGCATTGAAACGTGTAAAAAGAATGCAGGTGCCATCAGGCATGAAGAATTTCGTTTTAAATTGCACACTTAGGAACACTCTCCGTCACAGCTTAGAAGAACGGGCTCTTTACATGCCACGGGGTTCACTCTGCTTCATAAGTAAGCAACCAGAAACAATACCCTAGGTCACGTTTTTCTTCGTTGCTCGGAAGGCGTTTATTTCCGGGACATATTACAGCACATAATAAAGAAAGGATTTCCTTTAGACCCTCATGGCATCATATACTTAACATTATATCACACTGGTGGTGATGGCGCTGGAAGAAGGACGTCCCCTTACATCTTTATTCTGCCCTTTATATAGGTTTGTAGCTGCCTCCGATTACCTGGCCGAATAATGTTTCCCAGCGCGGTCGCTTGGTGCTTCGCGACACATCGCATGAACCAACGTTCTTTTAGAGCGCAGCTCATAGGTGCCCGTTTCTGCGTTGAGCGTCGGCGTCCCTCGGCGTAACCGACCGAACGAGCATAGCAAAAGTTAAAAGAGCGAACGCGGAGCGCAGCGGGGGATGAAAGACGGCGATAGCGAAAAGAGCGCGAGTAGGGAAACCGAGGAGAAGGGTATGGCGAAAGCGTGAAGAGAAAAACGTAGTGCCGTGCAAGAGGTCTTCTGCGGCGACGATCGCTACGAGATGGCGCCAGAGTAGCGCGCGTCATCTGTTCACCGATGACGCCATCGATAAGGAATGCGGCGAGCGCGCCCACCGATATCATATATGGAAACAAAGCGCTGCATGAGCGGAAGTCTGTCTGCGGCGGCTGCTGTGAATCGCGCCCACGCGTCACCAACGCGCTGCATCTCGCGATCTCCCGATTAGCGAGGCAGTCGCGCCACACTTCGCTCCGTTTGCAACGTGCCGCGTGAGACAGACTGTCTGCTCGCCAGCCAATATATCGCGAATTTGAAAACACGTATAAAGCTGCGCTCAAATTTCGCATTAGGTAGTATCGTAATCGTCGGTGAATTTTTTGAACGCTTCATCTAGCCAAATTCAACACGGAAAATGCTGCGCCGTCTTCAAGGTTTCTCGCCCGCACTGACGTAACGAACTATATTCGTCTTGGCTGCGCTGGTCGCGCTCGTGGCGGTCAAGCTGATCCAGCTCACACGGGTGGTGACAGCGGTGGCAGAAGGACGCCCATTTACATCTTTATTCTACCCTTTGCTGGTTGGTAACCGCAAGTTCATTCCTAAAACTTATCTTGCCCCGCATTTTTGCCGCCCCCACCTCCGTTGCCGCCGTGTTGCTCCATCAACGCCATCATCTGGGCTACATCAAAGTTTCGCCCCTACCTCTATGGCAGGCCCTTCAAAGTTGTGAGCGACCACCACGCCTTGTGTTGGCTAGCTAACTTGAAGGATCCTTCAGGTCGCCTTGCACGATGGAGTCTGAGACTTCAAGCATTCGACATCACTGTCGTTTACAAGTCCGGGCGAAAACACTCTGACGCCGACTGCTTGTCTCGCGCCCCCGTCGAACCACCGCCACAGGACGACCAGGATGACGACACTTTCTTGGGACCCATCAGTGCCGACGAATTCGCCGAACAACAGCGAGCCGACCCGGAACTAAGGAGCCTTGTAGAATACCTGGAAGGCAAGACCGTCACATTGCCGAAGGTGTTCAGGCGAGGATTGGCGTCGTTTTACTTGCAAAACGACATTCTTCTAAAGAAGAACTTCTCGCCTCTCCGAGCCAACTACCTCCTCGTGGTACCCTCAGCATTGCGTCCAGAGGTTCTGCAAGCTCTCCATGACGACCCAACGGCTGGACACCTCCGTATTTCCCGCACGCTCACGAGTATACAAGAAAAATACTACTGGCCTCGCCTCTCTGCCGACGTCGCCCATTACGTAATAACATTCCGAGACTGTCAGCGACGCAAAACACCGCCGACAAAGCCAGCCGGACTTCTACAGCCGATCGAACCACCTCGCCGACCGTTCCAGCAGATCGGGATGGACTTACTGGGGCCTTTCCCGACGTCCACGTCCGGGAATAAATGGATCGTCGTAGCTACGGACTACATCACCCGCTACGCCGAAGCAAAAGCCTTGCCCAAAGGAAGTGCCGCCGAGGTAGCCCGATTCTTCGTTGAGAACATCCTCCTGCGTCACAGTGCCCCAGAAGTCCTCATCACCGACAGAGGTACGGCCTTTACGGCAGAACTAACGCAAGCCATCCTGCGATACAGCCAAACAAGCCATCGCCGGACCACCGCCTACCACCCGCAGACGAATGGCCTCACCGAGCGCCTCAACCGTCGCCGACATGCTGGCAATGTACGTCGACGTCGAACACAAGACGTGGGATACCATCCTTCCGTACGTGACCTTCGCATACAACACGGCCGTGCAAGAAACGATGCACGTGGCGCCGTTCAACCTGGTCTACGGAAGGAATCCTGCAACGACGCTTGACGCCATGCTACCGGACGTCACCGACGTAGAAAATCTCGACGTTGCCACCTATTTGCAGCGTGCCGAAGAAGGTCGACAGCTCGCCCGCCTGCGAATCAAGAGCCAGCAGAGGACCGACCGCCGACACTACAATCTCCGACGACGCTACGTCGAGTACCAGCCCGGCGACCGTGTTTGGGTCTGGACTCGGATACGCCGATGAGGACTTAGCGAGAAACTGTTACGTCGCTATTTCGGCCCTATAAGGTCATCCGACGTATTGGCGCACTGGACTATGAGGTCGTGCCAGACGGCATTTCACAATCACAGCGGCGCTGGGCACGACCTGAAGTCATCCACGTGGTGCGTCTTAAGCCTTTCTACGCCCGTTGACGAACTTAGGTACTTTGTTGCTTTGTTATTGTTTTTTTTTCCCTCTTTATTACGCCTGGTTTTGTTTTCACTTTTGTGTTTGTTTTGTAGCATCGGGACGCTGCTTTTTGAGGGGAGGGTATGGAAACGTATGCTTGTTCATCTTTCACCGGTGACCGCTTTTCACCGGCTAACAAATGATAAACGTTATCGCTAGGCACAGGACGCGCCTGCATGTATCGGAAGTTTCTCGAACGTTATCGATGCTTCTATCCGTTGTCGGTTGTAACCGACGCTTACGTAATCTGATTGTATGACCTACGCGAATTGTCTAAAACTTTCTGGAAGACACGCGGGCACCAGGGAATAATCTGGAACCTTCGATGACTCATGTATAAAAGCCGACGCGTTTCGACGCTGATCAGATTTTCGACGATCGCCGACTGTGTTCGCCGCTATCGTTGTGCTTTGAGTGCAGCTTGCTTTTGTGGGCACAGGTTCGCCCAATAAACAACCAGTTTCGTCATACACAGTTTTACGACTGTTTTCTTCACTGTCACTACTACGTGTCAATACGATATTGTTGGTGTCAAGTGCTTTGGGCGTTTGGTGCTGTTTGCACTATGTGTACACCTATAGTGGGGCCGTGAAGAGGCAGTGCCGTTTCTGCAACGACTCCCTCCCCGCAGGTGGACGCTTCATGAAATGCTCCCAATGTGAGTACGGCTACCATCTCAGTGATTGTTCCGGGTGCATATAAACGCAAAGGTGAGAGCGGGCGCAAGGCGTAGCGATGTTCGGCGTGCAGAGCGCTAAAAGCTAACATAGCAAAAGGACAGGCGCGCGATGCATGGATTCCGACCTTTCGGTCTTCTTCGGAGAGATAACACGCAAACTAGACATGCTTGCTAGCTTGCCGCAGCAGGTAGAAGTTGTGTGGATGCGCGGCCGTGTGAGACCCCCCAAAGTGAACGCTTCAATTCAGCTAGGCCGCTATCTTGGACGCGTTCGAAAAGCCGACGTTCGGTTTCGTCTCACGCCATTGTCCAGGCCACGCCGATATCGCGGCCTATAGGCCACTCTAGGCCAATCGCGTGAGGCGAAACCGAACGTCGGCTTTTCGAACGCGTACAAGATAGCGGCCATCTTCAAATGTCTCAAAAATACGATGAAATACTGAGTCGTCAAGTTGCCCAAGAAAAGGAAATAACCAGCTTGAAGAAAAAGGTATCTGAACTCGGGGAGGACAATGCAATCCCAAGCAACATTCAGCAACACATAACCTCATTAAACGACCTTGAAGAGCGCAGCAGAAGTTGAATGTTGAAGTGCATGGAATAACGGTAACTAATAATGAAAACCTCCTAACAAAGCTAAATGAAGTAGCAAAATCGGTGAGCTTGTCAGAGCTGACAGCAAGTGACGTCGAGGCGGTACATATACTGTACGTTGCCTTCGAGACAAGACGAAGTACCCGGAATCATCGTGCGATTTTCACAGCTGTCACTGCGAGAAAAATGGACTGAAAATCGAAAAGTTTTACGAATCATGAGCTCAACCATTTCAATCTGTGAAAGTATGACCGTACAGAACCGACAGCTTCTGCGCCGCGTGCACGAGGGAAAAGGCGAGTGCAAATGATTATTGCTTCGCGTGGCATGCGAACGAGAAAATTCCCCTTCGAAAGAAAGAGAATGAATCTGCGCTTGTCATTCGCTGCACGGCTGACTTCGGTAAACTGTGCAGCAGTTGAATTGTATAGCTACCCTATCGCTCGATCTGTGTTGTTTTTTCATGGAACCGGGTAAATTTATCTGACTTAGATACTATCATCCGAAGCCACGGTTCGAATTACTACAGCTGTATCCATTTTAACCTTAGATGTGGCAGAAACAAGACAGACGAACTTTTTTAAGTTTTTTTTTTTTGGCAGAATAGAATGCCGATTTTAGGGCTGCGCTGAAGGCCTTTCAGAGAGCTGCATGGCGTGATATACTGCAAGGGGCACCACCAGCGGCGTTGCAGGCGTCGCTTCTCGGCGGTGAGATGCGACCGAATAGAACCATTGGCGTTCGTCAGCGCCCAAAGAAAGGGTGAGCTATATTTACCTTGACGATTACTGTCCGTTCGGCTCATACCAGTGTGCGCGTACCACGCACGGTTCGGCCTGCACACAGCTGCTCAGCAGGAACGCTAATATGCGTGCACATAACGCTCATATATGCCATATATGCAACAGTACAGCCAGAACGCTGCCCCGGCTATACGGCAGAGCTGATTGAGCGCAGCGTGACTTATAGTCTACGTCACGCGTCGTCACTTTTACGGCCAAACGCACTGCGCTTCCGGGACATTTTTTAAACCTCCTTGGTTCTAACCCTCCATGCGCACGCCACGCATGCGCATCGAAATCGTGATTGCACGATCAACGTTAAAGGCGACGGCGCGAACGCGCCTCGAGCGTCCGTATAATTTTCATAGCAAGAAAACGACACGGCTTTGATTACCACTGGAAGAACGGCGGTTTTCGTAATCGGCGGTGCTTAGAACATTCGAAATCACGAAAATATAGTTCTAGAATTAGTGCCGACCCTGTACGTGGCTATTATTTTAGTTTTGAAGCACCGAAGTGTGACCGACGAACGCACTTTCTGACGAGTGCATTCTACAACCTAGTGTGATTAAGCCTTTCTGTGTGGCCGTCTGCGAATGACACTAGCGTCGAAGTGCACACCCTCAAAGCGTATTCGCTCGTCTGACGATAGCATTAGTTTATGCATAAAGAATCGACGTGGCCAATGGTGAGGTTACCGCCTATTGCAGCCAAATCACCAAATCAGTGCTGACAACCTACTGTGTCCATATATCCCTAGAATAACCCATAAAAATCCTAGTCCGCCTGAGAAATCCCTAGCTTTATATATTCATGGTTATTTTCCCAGAGTCGACAGAGTCCGCTCTTAAAGTCGCGCTTAGTAATGAACACGGTGCTAATGACGGTACTGTAACAGCGCGAAAAACGAGGACAAATGTTACAAAACTCAAAGCGCGTGCTAATAATTTTTAGCTGAACTCATCTCATACTGCAAAGTCACTACGAATTAACTCAAGTTCGTCAAACTTTCTATATTGACGCTTTATTGCACACGTGCTTCAAGTGGCTGCAGTTTTTAGCACCTTCAGTTTCCCGAGACGACACGTTTTGCTATTTTAACGCGATAGCATTAAGGGCCCCGTGTCGGATTAGGTGTCGGCGTGGGCGCGCCGGCGTCGGAGAAAATCACCGCGGCCGCGCAGGCCCTCCGCGTGGCGCAAGGCGTTAGTCAACAAAATTGAAATTCTCGAAGTGAAATCCGTTAGAAAACGTAATGTACGATTTAACCATAACCTAAAGACATGATAGCGTCGGATTGTAATTGAAAACATAAGTCTGTTACGAAGAAACTCAAACACAACAAACCCCTTTTCCAGCTTAACTACCATACCAACAGCGGCGCGCCCGGGTAGGTTACTTGCAAAAACACCATCCAGATGGCGCTCGCCTCCTCGGCAGCTTAAAACGGCAGCAGCGCGCGGAGGCAAATGTGGAGAAAAAAGAAAGCTGCAGGTTGCCGGGAAGCCTGACAAGCATTCAGGGATATTTGAATGTTATCTCGTTCCACTCTTAAAGGCGAGGCTTAAGCGTCCTCCAATTTTTTTGCAGTCTCCCTCTCATGCCAAAACCGGTGAAAATGACTAACATACACTGAGCATTCCCCAAATCTGCTGATTTCTGAAATCCATGTACAAGATTTTTATTACTTTCTTCCTGAGCAGTGCATTATCCGCTGCGGATATACCGTCGTTTGCATATATAGATTTAGTTTGATGGTCCGGCTATTTAAAGTAATTCACATCCATGTTTCCGTTGATGGTCTTCCAGTTCGTCGATTCATGAATAAACTTTAATACAACAAGATTTGCTTTGTCAAATAACTTTCTCCTGCCAAAAGCATAAACAAATTAGGGAATACAAACCACCTGTTTTAACTCCATGCCCATCTGGAACAATCTAGAGTCCCATTTGAAAATGTTGCCATTAAACAGTTTCAGATCGTATTTGAGAACGTAATTGCTTTCATTGCTTTATTAAGTACAATTTCCAGGTTCTTGAAATAGGCTTTATAGTTGATGTGTTTGCCTATGTAAGTTTTAGCCACTTGTACTATTTTGTAACGTCAATTCCTACCTAGGCTTATTGAAAATTCGCTTTAGCCAGTTATAATAGGAGGCCCTCCAACAGTTTTTACCTTTGGAATCGTAGGAAATTGGAACAGCAGATTGAAGGCTGCAGAAACAGGTGATGACTTTCTCAAATGCCAACGCATTTTAATTGGCATACCGTTAAAGTAAAATCACTTGCCGGCAACGTACTTTTCCTTGCTAGCTGTAATCAGTTTACGTACAGCATATTGCTTCTATATATATACTAGCCCAACGAAGTGCGGAATCCCGCCATATTGAAAGGGGCCGACACCCCCGATGGTGCTCATTTCACAATGCTATCAAGGTTTTATTTCCGTCACAAAACCGACTTTATATTGTTATGATGCTACCTGAATTGCCACTTGTGAAATCAATTTTGTGATCTCGAAAAAAAAAAGTTACGTAGAATCTCCTCATGGGAGTTATCTGAATGATGCCTAAGCATTTCGTAGTGACGACCAAGCGTTGAGTGTTGACACTCAACACCGCTGGTAATCCTAGCACTGCTCAGCGGCGGCGGTCGCCTTGACGCCATTACGGTAAATGCTACAGCGCTGCGACGTCACGAACTACTGCGGAAGGCGGCGCAACGTGAACTGATGAGGCAATCAAACTATTGCAGGTGCGCTGATGACGTTCCGATCCGAAGCCACGGCTGCTCCACAGTTCTGGCTTACTAAAGGTGCGCCTAGTGCGTGCCTGATTGCACACGTCACGTGGTCACAGAGACGCGCTCGTGCCACTGCTCGCGCATTCGTCGTCGTCTTCTTCCACAGCTTGCTGCTGGCTCTATCTGGAAAGCGATCGTCCAAGGACGGACGGACTATCGGACAGTTTTCGCGTTGGGTAACCATAGAAATACTAACGCATTTAAATATATAACGCAGCTTTTTTTTAAAGCATTGGCTTTCTTTGGCGACCGCCTTACCAGAGGCTCAACGTTTCAAAAAAAAAAAAAAAATTACCGCCCTTCCACTCCGTGAAGATGGTCGAACAGCGAAGCTGTGTTAGTTACACCGACTGTTACGAGTGTTACATGTCCATGTGTTGCACGCGATGCAATTGCGTAAACACAAGTAAACAAAGATCTACAACAGGAACTTATATTGAAACGTTGCGCGGCGAGAAGAGGCTTCGATTTCCCACGCTACTCGACGAGTTCTCTGGTCGAAACCTGCCGAGCCGCCGCCAGGAGCATCGGCTGCAGTCAAGGACACCGCGCGCATTCGGTGAGAACGCGGGGAAACGCGGACGGCGTCGGCAGAAGCTCTGCGCGTTGCCTCGTTGGTGCTGCTACATATTTGCGGTTCTCTCAGTGTGCGTTTTTTTCGCGTGAGGTTTCTTTCATCCTCGCGCCCAGCGCAGTATCTCATTGGTCGCCTCCTCCCCCGGCGCGGCTCTCATCCGCTCCTGGTCACGTGACCTGCGTGACACCGCCGGGCGGACAGACGCCAAAGGATCGACTTAGAACAGCTTCGCTGTTAAAAGACGGCGCCTGCGTCTTCGATTAGAGGCGATTTGCGTCTCAACGAC
Source organism: Dermacentor silvarum (assembly GCF_013339745.2). Lineage (NCBI taxonomy): Eukaryota > Metazoa > Arthropoda > Arachnida > Ixodida > Ixodidae > Dermacentor > Dermacentor silvarum. The sequence continues at coordinate 130,533,247 of NC_051162.1, read as the reverse complement.
AGCGTCTCAACACGCTAGCTGTCACGAGGGAAGAATGCGAGAACGCTACCCTTACCACCGGCACAATTAAGCGTCATTTCCTTACATATATTCCCTATCATCACAACCACATGGTGGTATACCGTGCTACAGTGCGGTTCTTACCGCTGTGTTAGAGTGCAGGATCATAGGGATGGGCCCACGAAAACGGTTAGACAGTCATAAGAAATCGCGGTCACTTCCCAAAGTTTGATAAACACATTAAAAGTGAGCGCGCGGATATTCTATGAAGATAGAAGTTACGGGAAGGCGTTCGTTGCAGAAATTCGCTGCGCGTCCCTCATAGTACTGTGGCTCTATGACGCGTTTTTGTGGGTATATCAATTTGAAATATTAAACATTCGTAGTGGCAGACAAACTTGCTTATGTTTCAGGTAGCACGCAGTTTTTTGCTTGTTCAGTCATTCTTTATATCTGCACCAAGTACATATCTACAGGGCATTGACGGGGTCTGGGAAACGTCACCATTTCTTATAAAGGGCTCTTTCTTTTGCTCTTGTGTCGTTACCGCAGCTCCGGTGTTTCTAGGTATTCGTGCTGTTTTTGTGAATTGTATTTACATTTCGGTAGTGTAGAAGAGTAAGCTAGTAAGTGCAGCATTGTCGAGAATAAAAAAAGCGCGATGCACAGAGCAGAGAGCGCTCCTGTTTTTCCGTCTTGCTCTTTGTCCTGTGTATAGCTCTGTTTTATCCTGGACAATGTTTACACTATAAGATTTGCAAGAAAAAATTGGAGGACGCTTAAGCTTCGCCTTTAAGAGTAGAACGCGATAGCGTTATCGGGACCCGTTCGCAGCACATTGTTCGCATATGGCAAGTAGGCTTTATTCACTGCAACACTTAACGTGGGAAAGCCAGCTTACAAAAACCAAGCTTACACCGATCCCCTTAAAGTCGGCTTCACTTTTAAACTGAAATGCTGTGCTGGAAAGACGTTTTTCCAGGGGCAATATAAGTGGTCTTATGTTAAAATGTGAAGGCCCTAGCACCTTTTTTTTATTATTTTATTAATTGTTTGCTATTGCCCCGACGCGCGCAGGTCTGGTAGAAATGCTGGAAAAGGCCCGGGGTTTGTGTTTGAGTTTCCTCGTAGCAGAATTAGGTTTTCTCGTACATTCAGATTACAATCCGACGCCGAATGGTAAAGTCGTACTTTACCATTTTTCTGACGAATTTCACTGTGAGAAATTCAATTTTTTTTCACCAAAACCTTGCACCACGTGGAGGGCCTGCGCGGTCGATGTGGTTGGATGATTTTCTCCGCCTCCCGCGATCACACGCGGGCTGCCGACGCCGGATTTTCTGCGACACGGGGCCCTAAACGCTATCGCGTTAAAATATGACTTGTGTACGTTGAAGAATAAGCGTCTTTAAATAATTTGAGACTAAGAAATGCTACGCAACAACGCGTTTGAAAAGCCGAACAGTTTTTTTTTTTTTCATTCTGCTTTCTGGGATCGCAGCTATAGTCTTATTCAAGGTGCAGGTTTGGGCTATTTGATTGGTCACATTTAGACTAGCAGCGCGAGCTAGGTTACAAATAAATCGCGATTGAGTCAATAATAAATTACGTCATGGTTAATCGGCCAATTCGTCAAGCCCTAGAAAGTAGGCGTTTCATCGCAGGTGTTCAAGTGGTGTTAAAAAAAAAAAAACCTATCCGAAGCAGGTGGTTACAAGTTACTTATGTGGGACCTCCATAGTTGCCTAATAACAATATAGTATAGTTTTGACACAGAACACATCGAGCATAAAGGCTTTCTAGAATGCGTAGGAACCTCACAATATTTACAAAGAACAGGAGATATAGATGACTCGAAATGGCACAAATGACAATCACAACGTGCCACAGGACTGAAACAAGGTACGAAGCAGAATATGCACGAGGTCGATAACAAAACTGAACAAAATTATGAAGGCTTCAGATTCTCGAGAAAAGTGTATGACTGGGTTAGTTGATGATCTATTGTAAACAACGGCGCATTGTAGACAAGGACTGAGGACAGAAAGAGATGGGCCGGTATCTTGTAGCGATGCCTTTCCGGTAATAATGCCTTTTAGCGCTTATCGCGCTTTGTCAGTGGTCAGAGCAACGGTCTGCTCGCGTTAACAACGGGATCAGCCGGCCGTGAGCGGTGGATGATAAGACTAGTAAAGAAAAAGTCATAAGGCATCGCTACAAAATCGCGGCCCAGGCTGGACACAAGCGGTGACTTCCTACTAATATTTTCATTAAAAGGGCACAAATATATTTTTTTTCTTGCCACTCTTTCATCAGACTCCGGTCAAGTGCAAAGCATATGCGAGTGATATGACTATATAGGGTGTTAGTGGAGACTGCACTTATAGTCAAAGGTGATTGTGTCAGTAAACCTTGGCTTGCCTTGTCAAACAAAGATCTAGCATATCTTGAATGAGCAACAGATGGTCACTCTCCTAATATTCGTTGGTTTTTCTAAAATACTGAAAACCGTGCTGTCCTGTTTTTTTTTTCTTTTTTTTGCTACTTCCTATGGCCTTTTTTTTTCGATTGTGTTTTGCAACGTGGCAACGCAGCAGTTGATTTGGAAATCACGCGTGCGAGTGTGCATATATGTTTGCCCTTAGTAAAAAAATATCAGCTGAAAGTAGACTTTTGTGATTGATTCTCCGTTCGTTAGTGCGCTGTTGTCTACTTTAGATTCTCGACTAAGAACGATGGTGGCCGCTGACTACAACGTGCAGTGTGTAAGGCACTGTACTATCAGAATTGTGCCACTCGGAACAGATACAAGTTGTAGCATATATTGCAGCAGAAGCAGCTGATTCGATCACACAAAACAAAACATCAAATGTGATAATCACGCCAGTAAAAAAAAGTGTGGAGTAGAATTTTCACCAAGAAATTCAGGGAGGAAGAAAATATTCAGATATTTTCAGACACTCCCTTATTAGCATACTTGCAATATTAACCTATGTACAAGTGAGAAAGTATGTGACGACCTCGAATTGCCGCACTGAGCAGAATGTAATATATTTGAACGCATGGGAATTGCGTCCCGTTGCCAGGACTGGGGTCATAATGTGAGTAGAGGACCCGATGCTTTGACTTTGTTATTTCAGTGGAATATGGCGACAAGCCTGATGAGCCAATAATAAGCAGAGAACTCTGGTGTTTGTCGAATAAATTAACCCTGTATGCCCACTTCCAATTTACCTTTCCGGAGAATTAAGGTCTGCTTAGAAAGGTATACGTAGTGCCAAAACATTGACATGTACCCGCGGAATGGAATGGAAAAAAAAACTTTATTGATGTCCTTCGGAACGTGCACTAGCACGTAGCGGAGTTACTGTTTTAAGTTTGGAAACTGTTCATAGCTTAGTAATTTATAGAACTTATATTTTTTTCCTTCGTACTTGCCCTATACAAGAAGTCGTCTGACTGTAGTTCAATTACATCTAATTGAAAGAAATCTGCAGTACATGCACATATATCAGCTAAATAGATTTTGTAACGTTTGTAGTTCTTCCTTCTTGGTATCGAGGCCAAAGAAACGCTCGAAATATTGTTTGTCCAGATCGCTGACAATTCTTGTCGCCAGTAGATAAGAAAATGATGTATTACTCTCCGCACAAATCCTCGAACAGCAGCGGATATGCTCTCACTTTAAATTTTGCACCCGTTTCTCTAGAGACTGCAGTTTTGACCAGTATATAGTCTTTTATGCCCATGCACAGGCTATATATGAACGAGATCTCTCCTTGCAGCTTAACATTGAGCTTTCATGCGGTCCGTTAGGTCGACGTAAAAGGTCCATTTACAAAGCCGAGGTGGTCCTTCTGTGCAATAAACGTCCCCCCCCCCCCCCCCCCCCCCCCTAAAGTTAAAGGGTCTGACAACCGATTTTTAAGGACCTAGCTTTTTATGACGCAACGAAAAGCTCGCTCTCGGTAGTGTGTACATCTGCAGCGGTTACTTCAATAGGCGCATGGATATTTTGTAAGCAGATGTTTTCGATCTGAGCAGCTTCTGAAAAAGTAAGAGTCCCTCCTCCAGCAACGCTGAGAAGTGAGAGTGATGCCGATAGCTCGCCTCGCAAATTGTGAAAGCCGCCCATCGTTCTGCTTTCCCAGGAGTGAGTGCAACTGTGGTTAACCACCTGAATTTTGACCTTTTCAACCACTTTTAAAATAGAAAGCTGGTACAATAAGTTCGCGTTGTCGTTTAGACATTTCTTATACTTGTACCGCGTTTTTCGTCCAAGTACTGGCTGGCCTCCATCGTCGCATTTCTGTCGATAGACAAGCCAAGCCAAGTCGTGGAAAACGAAGGCGAAGGCAGCGCCACTTTTCTACTCACTGCAAACGAAGGCCTATCTGCACATTGTTAGTTAGAAAATAAAAGTTATAACAGAAAAAAATGTACTGCATTTCAATAATAAGAAACAGACCAGGAACCGCGTATTAACAAGTCACGTGGTAAGACCTCTTACGCATCTTCACGTTTTTGCCGCGTGGGGGCGCCAAAGGTAATTTCTGGCGACTTTTAGTGAAGAATTGAAAATACAAATTCACATTTAATAAGAAAAACATGGCTCGTTTTAACCAGTAAGATAGGCAATCTTTCCATCAGCGGGGTTATCTCGATTCATATTCTGAGCGGTTGTCTGTCCCTTTAAAGAGACGGGACGAAACTTCTTGCGCAGATCGGCCACCGAATTGTCGTGTAATATATCAGGACCCCGAACACACATTCCTTCTCGTTCAAAAATTCATGGAAGTGGCGGTGATTGAGCACATGCGACTTGATAACATTAACAGCTGAAATAGCAGGTTTCAGAACTAAACTCGTTTTTTAGTATATATGTTCCTTCAAATAAAAACTGGTTGTTATTCTGCTCCATTGGTTCTTTTTTTTTTCCCTTATCCCGTTGTTAAGCGCTCCTCCAAATAAGTTTCAAAAAGACATGTCCACGTATTTTTCACAGGTGAATAATGCAGCGCAAGATCGGCATCGGGAATTGTGCAACTTCAGCAGCTTTTATTATTTGCCCTGTACGAGTCCTTTTAAACTCCGACATCTTTTCTGCGTCATCAGTTGTCACAGATTTCAGTTTGCTCCACTACAAACTCTATGTGAACAGCTAGTCTTTTCTATTTCTTCAAAAATGACCTCTCCTGTTACCGTACCGTGCCTGTTGTGGACAAGCTTACTGCATGCTCTGAACTGAAGAAAGTAGCTTTATAATATACCGGGTGTTCCAGCGAACAATTTCGAAAAATTTTTAATGCTTGCCTGTGGCAGATTGCACAATCCTAATTCAATAGCTGGTCTACTCGAAGAAGGCGGACATTACTTTCACAAAAATTTTAATGCACGATCGACTAATTAACAGAAAGTCACTAATTAAGTTAACTAATTAGCTTGTGGCCCATATTGCAATTCATAAATTCTAGCCGTGGAGTTCGCAAGGCGATCCCACTTGGAACGAATTCTCAGGATGACACCAGTTTCGAGACATCAATTCCCGAACTTTGCGAAGAAATGTATTGGCGTTCGTTTTTTTTTTTTTGTGCTGGAATGCAGAAAACGACATTTTGTTAAGAAAGTGACGCTGAGTGGAACTGTTTCTTTGGCTCCATGTGCGTGGCGTTTTTTTTTTTCACATGATTGCTCAGAGCTGCTAATCGGAGCATCACGCGCTCCTTACGCCATGGTCGCATGAGGGCCTTGATTCGTCGGCGCTGCGTCAAGACGAGTTGGCGTCGTGTGGTGATCATGCAACGGCAGCGAAACCAGCACCCAGCCTGTCTCTGGCGGAGGCGCAGCGGAGCGTTGGCGGGGGGAAAACGGCCCGCCTGTGTGGGGCTGGCCGCGGGCCGCCCCACACAGGCTTGGAGTGCAAATATCGTCTACAGATCTAATTGGAACTGAGGGTATCTTTGATGTAAATTATCAGTGATAAAACTATTTAGGCTTACTTCTTGTCCTTTATGCTAACATATCCAAATGGAAGAAAAATATGCGTGAAACTATGCTGTCGAAATGTTTGCTGCTAATGAATATTGAAAGCAGATGTTGATATGTTGAGGTTAGCACTAATTTTTTTCCTTCTAACGCGACAGCGTTAAGGACCCCGTGTCGCAGAAAATCCGGTGTCGGCTTCGGCGTTAAGCATCTGAATCTGGCGGAAAAAAAATTGGCTGTGGCTTAACTCAGTTTTGCCTGGGTGTGCGTAGCGAGAGGTACGGTTAATCTTATTGTTTAGCTTGGTTCTCTCTACGGTTACTTCTTTATTGTTTAGCTTCGTACGTCGGAGTGTTTAGGTTTGGTTGTTACCTCTCGTTAAGTTATGGTTACATTAAAGACTAGATATTTTTAAAGTGTAACGAATTTATTTTGAAAGTCTTCATCTTGTTGTTTCTTAATTGTTACAAACACGGCCCGATGGTCGGTGAGGCGGGAGGATACGGGGTTGTCGTCCAGTGACTTGAACACGTTTCGGGTGCTATCCTAATCTGAATCCACTCGCCTGGCTGCTTCGTACTTACGACGCTTCTCGAGGCGTGCAGCTCTTTCTTCCTCCGTCTCCTCGGCTCACTGCCTCCTCTTGGTTTCGTTCCGACGACGAAGCCTGGCTTCTTTCAGTCTCTCCGAGTCACTTTTCATATCTGCCGACGAATCCCACCGAGCCGCCCTTCCTATATATACGATGCAAGGCCGGCCCCTCCTCTGTTGCAAAGCGGTTTCACCGGCTCAGGCCTCCTCTGACGTCATGCCAGATGTAAGCGGCGAACGCTTGCAACGCAACTGCGGCGGCGGCGGCGCGTCGCCACGCCATGGTAACTCGAGCAGACGACGCCAGATGGCGCGGCGAGCGGCACTGCCAGCTGCGGCGGTTGCTAGGCAACGGCTCAGCTCGCGGTGCGGCCACCAGCCACGGCGAAACGGCGAGAATGCGGCCAATGTAGCTCTCGCTAGAATAACCATGCCGAACCACATCATACCGAACCACCCCGACCACACAGGCCCTATGCGTGGCGCAAGGCGTTAGTGAACAAAAATTTAATTTCTCAAAGTAAAATCCGTAAGAACAATCGTAAAGTACGACTTAAGGCGTGAAGCACAACCTACAGGCGTGAAAGCGTCGGATTGTAATTTGAATATACGAGAAAAAAAGCCTGATAAGCAGCCAGGGATCTTTGAATGCTATGGCGTTCCACTCTTTAAGGCGAAGCTTCAGCGTCCTCCAATTTTTTAATTCCCCATTTTTACTTCTGAAGTACATGCTCTTTTTTCGTATATATATATATATATATATATATATATATATATATATATATATATATATATATATATATATATATAATGTAATGTTCATCACATGCCTGGCTAGAGGCCTGGTCGCCGCTGGTCGTCAACCGCTGTTTTCGCGGAGTGCTTAGGTGCTGGATTGGTTTTCCTCTCTCGCTCTAGACAACTTATATACCAGCTCAGCGTACGCGTGATAGCTCGATTCACGTAACTCACCTAGGCCTAAAGGTGTTAAGCTCAATCTGGCGACTGTTTAGTCTGCCCAGTGAGCGCTGGCTCGGCCTCTCGCTTCATCTGCATCATGCAGCTCAACACTTTCGTGCCAAGAACTCCTTTAGTCGGGAATCTTTCATCCGGGTCAGCTTATAGTCCACGCTTCAGGATGACTAGCTGAGTTGGCCTCGCATAACTGCTGAAGTATAATGCAGTGCTAAAAAGACGACATAAAAAAAAAACATTATGGTTGATCCGTCTTTACCACGAAAGTGAAACGCATCTTCACAGAAACTGTTGCATGTTTGCTTCATGAACTCACGGTCCGCTGCAGCGGAAGGCGCACGATTTGCGGGACGGCGACCGTGTTTCATGTTTGCGTCGCGCGCCGCGTCCTGTTGGCGAGCGGCGTTGAAACGCGCCAGGCGTCCCAACGCCCTGACTTGCCCGCGGGCGTAAATCATCCGTGGCGTAATGGTTTAAATATCGGGCTTCTGTACTAGAGGTCCTGGGCTCGAATCCTGCCGTCGGCAGAATTCGCATAATGTGTGCTTTATAATTTATTACGCAGTACTTCGTTGAAAATGACGAGTTTACAAAGTCACGAAGCCGTTTACACTTGGTTCTTTATTCTATATGGCTACACCGCGTTGGAGCCTCCGCTGCGCTCTGACTACCGAAGCGCTCCCTGTCGGCGCTCGTTAGTGTCACGATGCAATACTTCGCTTCAGCGCTCCTAGATGACGGCACGTCACATCCGTTGCAGGAAGTCATTCGTGAAATCCAGTATAAAACACATTCGTGTTAAAAAGGGATATGAACACGAGCCCCTTGTGTGTGACTTTACAGCACTGTACCTATACTTCAAGTCAACAGTTAAGTTCAGACATAATCATTTCCCGCACAGTTCTACTCAGTGTAATCAATGCCAGCTAGCCTGTCTTATCGGCTGTTAGTGTTGCTTATAAGATATTGAGGTTTTCAGGCACAGGATGAAAAGATCGTGCTACAATTATCATTATCATTGGAATGCTGTTATAATAGTTGTATTTCAAATGAACCACATTGTAACTTAATGTACAGTTGTTATCGTCCAGTTAAGGTATACAGGCGAATCACCCATTGCCAACACATGGCCTATAACATGTGGAAGGTGAACAACGAGGGTCTTATGATTTATATGCGTCTCCCCAATCAGTTTGGTTGTTCAGCGTCCTGAACTCAGGTATACATGCTGCTCACACTGAAGTAAAAATGGCATTGCTACTTTAGTGCAGCCAGGTTAAAGCAAGCACCACGGGAGCTGTCATACATACATAACCAGTGAAAACACGGGTAATGCGTGAGATGGAAATTCAAGACTATGAGCAACAGGAGAACAAGGTGAGAGAGCAGGAGCCAACGTTTCGACAAGTGGACTTGTCTTCTTCAAGGCGTCATATGCTCTCCTCGGCACAGCATATACAAGTAGGCTTCTTCTGAAGGGGAGAGAAGGTGAGGCGGGTGGGTGAGGTAACGAGCGAGAGTGTGTTAGCGGCGAGAGGGTAGAATTGAAAAGAGAGATAATGCGCTACTGATAGTCGGTGGAGGAATTTGAGGCAGCGTAACTTAGATGTTTCTGCTCTTTACACTAACATATCCATGAGGGAAGGAATTGAAGTCGCGTAAAAGCCCCTCGCAGTCAATGCTCAAGCGCACGCTCCTGAAGTTAACCTGTCACTCCTCGAGTTCTCACGCTCAACTATTTCGAATTCGATTCTCTTCACTACCTACAAACTTTCGGCACAAGCATGTGAACACCATTCGCTCCCACGTATGCCACCATTTTCATGGGACAGCTTGAAGCAAACCTGATAAAATCATACCCTTAAAAACCTCGCACCTACCTGCGTTACATTGACGAGATATTCATAATATGGGAACACGGCACAAACGCGCTAACCGACCTAATTGGCCATTTCAACCGCTTTCGATCACCCGAGTATTAAATTTGTTGCTCACCACTCTCCTTGTCAGATCAACTTCCTCGACACGACGGTTTACATAGGAAATGGAAAACTGAGAACAACACTTTACCGGAAGCCTACGCGGATAGCCGGCAGTCAGTGGCGTAGCCAGAAATTTTGTTCGGGGGGGGGGGGGGCTCAGATTTCAGCGCGGCCTCCTCCTTATAGAAATTGTCGTGGGATCAAATGTATGAATAATAACTGCATTGTCAATTTAATTGTATATTAGATGCTGCAAACGAATTATTGAATGCTATGCACTGTCCATTAAAATATGTATGTTTTCATAATAGAATACATTCGTATGCCCCAAAAATTGTGGCAGAAATAACTGCTATCAGTGCTTCCGCGTTTTTTTTTTGCCTAATAAATCAGTAAAGAAAACAACACATGAACTTTAGAACTATTGACCCTTTTCGCGGAGCAGTTTGTTTTAGAGAAACGAGATGGCGCTCACGGCGGCGCGCCATACCTCTCCTCAGCGACCGCGCACGAATACGAAACCATTACCGCTTCTACCTTGCTTCTGTGCGATCAGCTGTCGGAAATGCAACTGAGTTTTCGATAACACACTGTGCTCCAATCATGCTAGATTGAATAATGTGGATTGAAGACGTGTGCAGTAGTTGGCTGCAAAAATAGTGACTGGCATGTTAAGGAATAGAATGAATCTGTGCGGCGAAGTTCGCGTACCGCTGCTGCAATTGTCCGAACGTGTTACCGGCACTTCGTGATGTACGGTTTTCCTCGAGGATACAAAAATTTACTCATCCGCCAGCCTCCTATCGCTAACCTTCAAAGACAGGGCTTCATCCCCATAACGTCGGCAAGAGTGAGTACCACTCGTTAAACAATGACAAAGGGAGTAGCGCCGCTTCCTGTCATAGTAAGTTTCGCGCACGTTATCTATACACATCTGTCCAAATTGCAGGAAAACTTACGCCCACTCTATCGCCGACGTATCAAGAATAAGTGAATGGGCGCACACTTGAATATATGCGCACTGTATACGCACAATAAATGACGGACTACACCTATGGCGCAGCAATGGTCGAAGCTGAATGTTTCGTGACAGTCCACAAGAGTAAGCAAGTTACTAGCTGTAATATATATTTGCTACAAGGTATTACAATGTACAAAACAGCTGCGTTGCAAGCCTTGTGCGCAGCAAGAACAGATCTATCGGATTCGGAACTGAGCACACCCGCGAGCGATTAGGCAGAAAATAATCAGATAGTGGCCACACCGAGGAACTTCACTGAGTCAGAAACTGTCAAGCCACTGATTCAAAATACTTGCCGAATAAAGAACAAAGAGCAAAACACACTAATCCTGACTGAATTCATAATCGCAAAGCTTGAAATGCATATTTAGCCCCGCTTTTAGAAGCACCATATACACTGCTTGCGCCGTTTGGACATAGCTTAATCAGCTCCGAAAGCGCTTTTGCATGTTCTCTGAAGCTGCAGGTGATCAAAGCTTCGTGTCGTCCACCTAGTCACCGTCTACGATATCTTCGAAAAAAGAGGTTTTCTAAGCCGCGCCGGCGTCATGCACTTCCATTGTAAACAAGGAGGCAACGGAGGCAGTTGAGGCATGCAATGGACGCGTCATCACGTGATAAAATATGGCAGCGCCCACGGGATCGCCGCGAAAAGGGCCAATATCAGTTCGAAACCAGCAAAGCACTGCATGCAGCTTATATGAAAAACGTAAAGGCCATGAAACAAATAAGTTGAGGACAAATATTTTGATGAATCTTTGTCATTCAAGAACCTTGTTTACATTTTTCTACATATGCAACGGCGAGGAAGAAACCTCAATGATGCTATCCCTCGTTGCAGTCGATTGCGCAGGAGCAGCTGTAATTCGTCGTGTATTGTAATTACACCGAGATAATACTCACAGCAGTGAGTACAAATGAAAAGTGGGAGTTCTGCAAAATATATATTAGAAATGCGAAGATAGAATAGAATATACAAATGCGAAGATACAACTCGCTAAAAGGCAAAAAAAAAAGAGTCGCTGGAAACAAAGTTCACTGCTTGTATACACAAAACCTCGCAATAAGATATTTAAGAATACGTATGAGTCTCCAATAAAGCTACGTATTTAAGCAAACCTCAGTGTATATAATGCGTCAAATAAGACAAATAAACATGTTGCTCAGTCACAGATAGTAAAGTTTACGCATAGAAAGACAGACGATCCAGGCAAGAACAATACTATGATCGCAGAAATCGCGATATGTACTTGGACCATGCTGCGGTCGCAACAGTGCCATGTGGGTAGAATAATAAAGGAATAATGCATAAATCAGCACGAAAATGTGTAATTTAACTGCCTGCACAACGCCAACAATTATTCTGCACCCAAAATAAAGGTGGGTATTCCTTCGTTTCAAAAAAGAAATAAAAGCAGGTAGCTGAAAAGGAAAGAAAAGGACAAACGAAGGTCACAGATGATGCGGTAAGTTGAACTACAGAATATCCGAGTGTGTTTTTGGCGAACGGCGCGTGGGGCGGGCTTTCAATGAGCAAGGTCGGTCAAAATTGGTTATTGGTATCCTCGTAATTTTTCTATTCGCGTGATAATTGTGATCACGATGTTAACTGCTAGAATAAATGGCGAAAATTTCTGCGGTTTTAAAAGCTAATGAACGGTCATACGTTTTCATAATTAAGAAGTTATGGACCTGAAGAAACAGTGCTTTTTACTTGCATTGATTTTTGCTGCTTCGCTATCTAAAGGACAAACTTCTCACGGCGGGAAAGTTGAGCGAAGCGGTCAATGACTTCGGACACGCAGATGCCGACGTCTCTGTCGGTGTATAGATGCGCCAGCCTAACCATGCGTTCCACAGACATTGTAGAGCGCAAGTAGTTTTTTAGTAAACTATTGTTACAAAATATTCTCTCTTTGCTGGCAGTGGTCACTGGAAGGGTGACTAGAAGCTGCAGCAGTATTTACACATTTACATAGAACCTGCTGTCGCAGTGAGAGATGGGCATCTATTCCGGTGCTAAAACCTGAAACACTCCCTTGATGTCGTTGGCATACTTGTTTAGGTACCTTGCAAAAACAGCAGGCTGTTCGATTCCAGCGATGTCCGTCGTTTAGTCAGGAAGTGTGGAGAAGCAGCCTGCTTTTGAATCTAAGCTTTCTTTGATAATGTCAACACAAATTTCTATAATTTGGTTTTGTGCGTCTGGGCTTAAATACGAGGCAATATTGGAGCAACTTTCCAAATGGTTTTACAGATATGTATCTCCACAATCAGCTCGCATGCGAAGAAGCACTCTGAAAATGCCTGTATTTTCAGCGGGGGCATTGTTTAAATCCATAGGGCCCCTGTCCCTGTGGCCACGGCGAGTCAGACCTTGTCGCCCGCAAAAAAAAAAAAAAAAAAAAAAAAATCCTCAATAATAGGTTGTTCACTTTCTTCTGTTTTCTCATATTTTACTTTGCCTGCCCTGGTCAAGCTGATCAATCACATTGAGCACGCTTCCTGAAAATGTTTGGAGAAAATTATCAGCTGCTAGCTGACAGTCACGGTGATAATTAGTATTTTCGTGTGTGTGGGAGATTGCGAGCGTGTGCTTCCATTTATGGAACGGCTTGGACACGAGCGTTCCAGTGCGCGCATGTTGGCCCAAGTTTATAAGAACATTAGCCCCATAAAGTTCTAGAATTGAAAATCTTTTAAAGCATGCCTTTGGAAATATCAGCGCACCTTTCGCGTCAAACGTTTATGAGAACTTTATACCCATAAACTTTCGTAATTGAAATCCATGCGCTCCGTTTATTCCGCGGCCGCTGCGAGATGCCGCAACGCGCCCGCTCGCTATCGAAAAGCCGTTGAAAGGTTGTGCTCGGATGGGGCTCCTTGCGTTACGTGACTCCAGGTGCAAGGGCGTTGTCATGAAATCCAGCCCGAGTTCGCAATGTTCGTGCCGAAATGTCTTTTCGAGCGTGAAAAGGACATTGTAGACAAAATCCAGCATGATTGCCGTCGTCGGTGGTAGTTTTGGTCGGCGGTGCATGCCAGCACGAAAAAATTTCGGGAGGGGGGGGGGGGGCTGAAGCCCCATCAGCCCCCCCCCCCCCCCCCTGGCTACGCGCCTGCCGGCAGTATTAGACTACACCAGTCATCACCCGCGACACTGCAAGCGAGGAATTTCGGTCGGACAAGCGAAACGAAAAAGAAGAATCTGTAGCGAAGACAACGCTTATATCCACCACCTAAATGACCTTAAAGCAACGCTTGCGGAACGAAACCATCCACAAATTCCTCTCAACCAGGGTAATGACGTCGCGTCAAGATTAGAGAGGCAGTCGGCATTAGCTAAGAAACAACCTACACCAGAATCTGATAGACCACCAGCCTTTATAACAAAATATTCGAATGCCCTCCCAAAGACAAACAACATCCTACGAAAATACCACCCAATATTATCAAGTAACGAGCGTCTGGGAAAAGCGTTCCCGGATGTACCAAGGGTTATCTATCGCCGCAACGGAAACATTAAAGACATAATAGTGCATGCAAAAGTCAGCCAACATCATTCCCCCGTAATAAAAGCATCTTCTTGCCCCAGGTGCAAAACCTGCAGGTACCTTCAATGTGAACTTAAAATTAAAAGCACCGCAAATAGCTACACACACGAAGTGAAAACTAGCTTTACTTGCACTAGATCCGATATAATTTATATGCTTGAGTGTTCCTTCTGTAAGAAGCAACATATCGGCGAAACGGGACAATCAATGAACATCAGGCTAAGCGGACATAGCGCGGACACAGCTAAAGAGCTTCCCAATGCCGTCGCCGAGCATTTCAACCAGCCACGTCATTACTTTGATGAACGTAAACTCTACATACTACAGTCAAATTTCCGTTGTGCGCGAGACAGAAAATATAGAGAATCGTACCTCATCCATAAGTTCAAGACATTGCAGCCAATACGCATGAACGTTTCAAAGGGAGCTTTAGAATCTATTCGATATGCTAAACTTCAAAGCATATAGGCAACAGCACTTAGTTATTTTTCATTGAGTTGCTTAGTTTTTTTTTTTTTTTTTCATTATTCGATTGTCAATAATATTCCAACCTCCCTTTGCTTTCACTCATTCCTTTAGTTCTTTTACTTATATATACCCCCCCCCCCCCCTCGTTTTTTTTTTTTTTTTTTTTGACGAGCACCACTTTTTTTCTGCTGCTACTTTTATTATCTGTGTCAGCCACGATAGTTCACTGGCCTCCAGCGGAGCAGATACCGCCCCGTCGTCCAGGCCCCTTCGACGAAAAGAGGAACCTACAATGACGCGTCAACCGGCTAACACACGGCGCTGCCTCAAGTTCCTCCACCGACTATCAGTAGCGCAATTTCTCTCTTTTCAATTTTCCACCCTCGCCGCTAACACACTCTCGCTCGTTACCTCACCCACCCGGCCGCCTTACCTTCTCTCCCCTTCAGAAGAACCCTACTTGTATATACTGTGCCGAGGAGAGCATATGTCGCCTTGAAGAAAAGTCCACTTGTCGAAACGGTTGGCTCCTGCTCTCACCTTGATCTCGTGTTGCTCATCATACATAACCAGTGCTTGAGAAAAAGGAGGCGTTCGGAATGAATGCTTTAGAAGAGAATACATTCCGCCCTCCAGCAAAATTGGAAGGGCCCAGCACTCATTATTTGCTACTCTGAATTGCACTTGTGCCGCTGCGTTCACCGGTGACTTTTGATTTCTTTTTCATTGCCACTGTACTCTGTAGAGTGTAAAGTCGCATCCACAAGTAGCTAAGGGGTGCCACTATAAGATCGTCGCTGTCACGTGGTGTCGTGCCGTCGTCATAGTAGTTACCGTCGCCTTTTTGAAGCGAAAGCTTCATTACGCTACCTCGGGCAGCCATCGGCGACTCAACAGTTTTCACCTTGAGAGCTAGAGGTCAAACCAGAAGAGAGCATTAAGGCGCGTTTTTAGTCCATCGGCACGCGGGCGAGCGTCCTCAGACGCCTGGCGCGTCGGAGCGCATATTGGCCGCACGTCCGGTTACGTTGGCGGCGCCAGTACGTCGAACCATCGGTCGAACTATAGCCGCTGTTGTTCTCGCCAACGTGACATAACGTGTGCGCGCGTTCACGCTACGTCGGACTATATTTAGGCCTTTACGGAGCCCTGAAAGGAGGAATTGCCGCCGTTGCCCGAGTAGAGTTGGGCCCGGCTGCGAGTTGCAACCAAGTCTCGCTACTTTACTGATCACCGCAGTGTCTTCATAGGCATAAAAAGGTGATGAATAAACACTGTATTCATTGCAAACATGTCTGTACATCATTGCGATACCACACCTCGGCCACAGCTCGACAATGGGCCTAGCCAGGGCAATGAAGCTTTCGCTATCAACCAGGGTTAACCAAGGCTAAACCACGCAGATTTTTGAACCTCATAGTCATTGTTGTATTCGTTGCTGTCATCGTTGTTGTTGAAGGCGCATATTCCAGGGCTTTGTGCAGTGCAGTGTGTATGGTATTAGCTATCGCTGCCCAAGCTTGCGTGAATTGCGCAAGGGTTCAAGTTTTTCTTCGTGGACCAATGTTTTTTTAGCAGGATTTTTTAATAACAGCGCTCTCCGGTGGTTTCTGATTACCAAATGTTGAAAATTGAGCAATTCTGAGAGCATTTCAAGTTGAACGTCTGTAGTTTGATAAAGGCTTTGAAATTTAACCTCAAAGCATCAATAATTCCAGGCGCCCTGTCCGAACGCTTACTAAGTAGTGTTGCCGGTGGGGATATGTTGAGGTGTGATAAATTCAAATTTGCGCACAGTTTAAGCGACGTGAGTCAACCTGATCGATCTCTCTGCAGTATTTATCGCATTCGCTTAAAGGTTAATAAGGTTCCAGTCAAGATGTCTTAAGAACAAACAGCAGAAAAAATTAGTAAAGCTTCCAGTGCCACCGCGTGACGCGAGAGTCACGGGATCATCGGTGCAGAATTACATCGACGGAGACTGATTCCCAAGTACTAAATTGAAAGCGCAAACATCGCCTCGTCATCGCGGTGTTCCAAGGAACTACCGGCGACGCCACAAAATGCGTCCCTTCAATAGTTTAGCCCAACCGTCCACAGCGGATTGTTCGGCTCTCCTTGGTTGGCTGACACACGAAGGCGTGTTTAAACATTGTCGTAGTCGTCGTCGTCGCCGTCACAGTTCACGCACGAACTGAACGCGGACCAGTCGAGCTGCAAAACGGTTAAAAGCCTACGGACTCGAATAGAAGTAAAACCCGCGAAGAAAGTTGGAAATACGGGGTAAAAATAGGAGCACCAGTGTTTCCAATCTTTCCCGTTGCGAATCAACCTCGTCGAGCTTGGTTTCCCCTCCCGGGAATAAGAATGAGGAACCGAGGCAGACGGGGCCAAGCCATATACCTGCGCCTGCTCCGCGAGCGATTGGATGCAAAGCGAAAGTGCAAACAGTGGTGTGTGTGCGTGTGAGGCACCGTAACGTTGTTCGCCGGGACATTTCTTTCTGCGTGTGTAGCTTGCTTTTTCTTTCTTTTCGGGTTGCACGCAGGCGCACCTCTGTACGCTTTCGTTCGAGAGAGAAATAACTTAGCGGAAGGAAAAAGTTGGTTGGGGGAGTAGGTGGTACAACAACAAGACAAGCATATAGGCAAGGAAGAAAGAGTACAATAAGCGGGTTCCAGTGAGACGCGAACGACGCCGAAAGGAAACGGGTCGAGGAAATCGCATTAGGTAATGATTACGGCCCCGTCCAGAGCCTCGACAGAAAAAAAAAGGGGACAAAAGGGAAAAGAGGGTACGAGGGACAACATCCGACCGACAGAGAGATAGACGAACGTATGTACTGCGTACAACCGTGGAACAACACATACGCAGACGTAGCTATAAGGCAACGCCGGTTTCTCTCTGTCTGTAATATGGGACTCCAGAGAGGGACCTGGAAAATCGTAAACTCTCGCGAATAACACGTCAAGCGCACAAGCTGAAGTAAAAGAAGAAAAGAAGGATGAAAATGAAAGGAAGATGGAAGGGCGGGAGAAAGCGCAAGGAACGACGCCACCAGGGCCGAGTGGTATACGAAACGGTAGAGGACGGCCCTTGGCAAAGCGACGACGCAAGACCGGGACAAAGCTGGCCCGTACTGCGCACGCGCAGGAAGAATAACATTGATGGCTTTAACACAGCGAAGCAGAAGGGAAAAATATAAGGGCGGATGGAGAGAGGAAAATAGGGATGCAGGGAAGGGAGTGAGTGGTGGTGGAAAGCGGTGCCGAATTCAGAAGAAGAAAAAAAAACGCCCTCTGGTGAGCGCGGTAAACACAACCAAAGGTGCTTGAGCAAACAACGGATGATTGGAAGTCCCGCGGGAAGCTCGGGGGAGAACTTGCCGAGCATTTTTTTTCCTCACCCTCGTCTCTCCTCTTCCCGTTTCTGCACATAAATCGCTACCCGCTCCTCCCCCGTCCCCTATACTGCTTCCCTATTTTCTCTCTTCGCCCCCTACACCATATTCTCTTCAAAAACAAGAATAAAATTACATGTTTTATTATTTCCAGTCAGGGCTCTCTATGGCGGGCGCCACAGAGGCGGCTATGTGTGTACCATACCTCGAGCTGTGCTGCTCGAAAGCAACGAAAAGCCGAATGACGTCGTCCGGAGTATGCGTGCTTTGAGATTGCGTAGTGCGTTCTGCGGCGCCGAGAAAAAAAAAATGGCGTAACGTGGGGCGAAGCATGGCTCTCGCAGCTTCGTAGGGTTCGTTCGGTTCGTAAAGATCGGCTCGCTTTTGGAGGAAAGAACGCGCGTATCACTACCACGTCAGGTCGGCTATCCGTACGCGCCTACCGTATTCTCCGAATGCACTAAAACCTCGGCTGTTGCCCTAAAGGGAACCTGCTAAGTGTGAGGCTGGACTATAGGTATACAGGCAAGTCGTCGGACCTGGATGCCTTTCCTGCCTCCGCAGCAGGAGAGGTCATCGATATATAAAGTGTGAAAGCGCGAAGTACCGGTAACAAGACGCAGAGAGAGAAATGTGAATGGAACGAGAACGTAGTATGGGGAGGAACGAACGCAAAAACAAGAACGACGACGACAAAAACTGGACGCGAGCGCCTCCTCGCCGTTTCGCTGCGAACTTATGGGTCGCTCGGGAGCTTCGCGCAGATTTCGACTGCCAGGCACGGGCTTTCCGGCCCGCCATTTCTTGCCTCTGTTCGCGAATCGCTTTCTTTTTGGCACACAATGCACTTTCGCGAAACTACAGCGTCTCTTGTATTTATAGGCTAGTATCATCGACTCCTGTTTTATTTATTTTTCTCGTTTTTTTTCGGCGTCGATCCCTAAATAAGGGGCTCTATCGCAATTTTTTTTTTTGCATATCCGCGTGAGCTTTTTTCATCTGTCTCTCGTTGCAGAAGAATCCTGGAGCCGAGTGATAAAAAGACGCTACGCTGTTACTGTTGGTTAATACTGGCCTCAAACACGCACAGCAGCAGCTTATAGCATAAATGCGATGAAAACCCTGGAAATTAGTCATGTGTTGAGTGAATTATAACTGAGCAGTCAATCACTGAAGCAAATTACGACATGCGAAAATTAATTGCTTTCGATACTATACATAGAGCAGGTTCTTTTTATTGATATTCTTGACAAAGTGAAGGAAATAAACGCAATGATCGCATCGTTGGTATGCGAACGCGCAGCAATACGGCACGCGGTGCTTAACTATGCATGCTAGCTAGTGAGAAAAGCTTTCTTAAGCAAAGCGAAAGAAAACTGAAATAACGAACAGAGATGCAACATGTGCACTGCACAGCGAGGTCCAGTTTTGGGCAGTCCTTTGGGCACTATGTTAGTAGTACAAGAAAAATTCTTGCAGTTTGTGCGTTGCTTGCCAAAAAGACACTCGCAGATTAATACTCGACGTAGATTAAACAGTACACTTTACTTTCGTACTTGGAACTGAACAATTGATTGATTTCAGTGTTATAAAAAATGAAGTTGATCACAGCGCGATATTCTGAATTTATATGCTGACATTCATGATTGCAGATAAGAGGTGTGGGTTCATTCATTGTGAATGTCATCCACTGTGAATTAATTCACTTTGAATTCGAGTTCTTATTCTGTCGTAACGCGCGCTAGGTCAATTTTCCACATGCGACATCGGCAGACCCCGAACACAAAAGTTCAGCCTTTTATGTTACATGAATAGGAACACTAGACACACCTTCAAGAATATGAATGAGTATAACAATTGGGTCACATCTCAGAGCTGGCATTCCCCTAATTGATGACGTGTGGCAGTTTCAACTTTGAATGATACAGAAAAAAAGGCCAACTGGGTGATTTCGCTTTGTTACAACGTCACGTTGATTGCGTAAAAAGAGAGGGAGGGAGAAAACATTTGCCCTAGATCAACGCAACGCATGCGCAGCAACGCGTCCGCAAACGCAAACTTCTTGCTAATGGCCGCAAATGCTTCGACCATTCCCTCGCGCATCCTGTATAACTACGTGTCGGGCCCGATCCGAAGGTCCAACATTGACGTAACGAACCTTACCAAAACTGCGGCATTCGCGCGTTTTACGACGCAGTTAGTCTACGCACCATGGGCTCAACGTTACAGTATGTGTGCCGAAGCCGCACTGAGGCATACGCGTCGATTTGTGACGACAGGCCTGCCACCGGGGGTCGCGCGGTAGGGCATGACGTAGGGTGTTAGGGAGGAAGGACGGCGGCGTCCCGGTGATTTCATCCCATTAGCTCTCCACTCGGCACCAATTAAAGCGGCCCCGCCGTGTTTCCCTCGTCCCGTCTGCTCCCCTACCCTGCTGGCCGCCATTCATCGCGCCGTCTGCCCCGACCGCGCGAATAAAACGCTTCATCGATGCGCGAGCGCGCGACGCGTGCAGATTTTTCGCACCAGAGGGCGCGGGCGGCGCTAACGAAGCGGGGCCGCTCCGCAAACACAGATGTCGCCCCGCGAGGCGTCCGCGGTGGCGCCTTCTGTTGGCAGCTTCGGGAGGTTTACTTATAAGGGGCCGGGGTTCCGCGTAATTTCTTGGATGCTGCCACTTCGGTCTGTGCTGTAACTTAACCTGAAATTTATTTGTGCGCCGACCAACAAAAAGTGAAACAAATTTCTCGCTAAGCAATCAGCGTTTAGCTAAGACTATTGGTTCCGTATAATAGGACACTGGGAATGCTATAAATTGTAAATGTACTGAAAGTTGGGCGAGTTGCTAGCAGTTCATTCTGAAACTGCAGCGCACACACAAGAAACGAGAACTGCAGCGCCTGTTTAATACCTTTGTCTTGCGTCATCGTCTCCTGTGTGTGCGCTGCAGTTTCATAATGAATGCTATGAGTTGCAATCTCATGTTCCCATGATAACCTTCAACGAAGAGTTGGGGTGACTAGCGTATTAAGTATAACACAACGGATTCACTTCGCTCGTTTGTAAACGTTTCGGCAAGGGAGAGCTAATTGTCTTGGTCGCGGCCACTTGACGAATGGAATTAAGCTCACTGTTGAAGTAAGTAGTTGGCACCGGTAGCTGACGTATCACTCTTGATTATTTATGGTTTTCAAACATTTCGAGTTTCTTGTTTTCATGTCTTCCTCGAAGGAAAGGCACAGGAAGGTTTGATGAGAGCTGCAGTTATCGAGTTCTCCAGGGGTTCTGAAAAGTCTGTGGCCCCATCGCACGCGCGAGGCTAAGGCTAAGAATCTTTACCACTTGCGTAAAATGATTTGACTATATAATTCTTGTTGCGCTTAGATGGTACGAAAAGTTAATTATCGCCTGCGGGGTTTGTGATGGCGTATAGCAATCGTATGACATGAAGTGGATATTTTTTCTGCCTTCCTATATGTAAGGGCCATGTGAAGCTGTAAAGCTTCTGCCAAACATCTAATTTCCAGGAAAGTAGATGTGAAGTATGCCTTGCATTCATGATGAGTCTCGTCGCCCCTACCTCATTTCTTTGCACAGTGTGTACGAAGCCACATGAACTCCACTGCGTTGCGCTGACCACATAGTCATGATAGATATAGTACAGGTGATATAACATATACGTCTCTACAAAGCCGCCCAAGTGTATGCGTCGAGCGGAGGTGAATTGGCCTTAAAAATTCAAGGACCAATGTTTGAAAGGGACACACGAAACGAAATGATCACATGCCTACTTTCTAAATGTGTACTGTAAGTGGTTCTTACAGTACAACATGTGGTGGTTATACAACAGTATAACACGTGGTGTACAACATGTGGTTATACAACAGTATAACACGTGGTGTTATACCAGGTCACTGCACATACGATGATGCAATGACAGTGCTTTAGGCAAGTACCCATAGAGGTGTGCTACTTGCATTACTGTGACATAACCTGGCTTCCTCATGTTTTCCAAGGCCGTCCGATTGTGCGCGCCATGTCCATGTTTCATAACGAGCGATGTGAAAATGAACATAGCCCGACATGACTCCAATCAGTCTGCATATTGCACTCTTTGTAAGTCAAGTGAATCAATTCAGGTCAAGTTGCAGACTCAGTCTTAAATAAATAATTAATTAATGGGGTTTTACGTGCCAGAACCACGATCTGATTATGAGGCACACCGTAGTGGGGGACTGCAGATTAATTTTGACCCCCTTGGATTCTTTAAACCGCATGTAAATGCACGGCGGTACACGAGCATTTTTATATTCCACCCCCATCGGAACGCGACAGCCGCGGCCGGGTCAGTACCCACGACCTCGTTCT
Organism: Dermacentor silvarum; assembly: GCF_013339745.2. Taxonomy (NCBI): domain Eukaryota; kingdom Metazoa; phylum Arthropoda; class Arachnida; order Ixodida; family Ixodidae; genus Dermacentor; species Dermacentor silvarum. The sequence goes on along the minus strand of NC_051162.1, from coordinate 130,510,903 downwards.
TCATAGTAAATAAATTCATAGCCGGAGGGATAACTGAAGTCTGCTGCCCTCTCTCGTTTGCTTTATAAGCGTGATAAGTGAGAACCGCGCAACAAAGTAAAAATCACTGTATTAGGAAATGTCCAAAACACCAGTCTTAATCTCTTGTTTGGCTTATACCTGCATTCCCAAGGTCTGATCGAATGAAATACAGGGGCTATTGGTTACGCCAAACAAAATCTTAAACGAAAATTCATACTGTTTGACGTTTGCGGCGGTTACTCTGTGTACCAGTGTCATGTGTTATTCGTATCAGATATTATGTCTGTTGACATTGCGAATGCTTCGACATCAATTTTCTCGCGGATTGAGCGCCAACGCCACAAAAAGCGTGCGCTGCGCCGTTTCGACACTGGTGGTACAGTATTGTTTGTTGTTCCAGGTGGCGGGTTAGGAGGGTGTCCCACTTGTTAAACATCGTCGGGGCCGCTTTTTGGCACCATGTAATCTGAACACCGTAATTATTATGTGGGATTATAAGGATTCGTTGTAAGCAGTCTGGAGCATTAATGTATAGTCAACCACAAAATATTACCGACCATTACGGAAGATATTACGGACCAAAATATTACGGACGATGAAATCTGAGAAAAAAGCTGAATATCTCCGCAGCCTCAAAACGCAGCCGGCCTGGTATTTGCATTTCGGGCCCCGGCTAGAATATGTTAACAACATTGTCGTATACACTTTTACTGGCTACTGCTGCAAGCTGCTCGGAAATTGAACGTTTTCTGAGATCCCGTGGTCCGTAAACTTTTGTGGTTCACTGTACATTAAGATGGTTTTTGTAGTGCACTGCAGGGAGCATAAAAAATTCAAGCACTTCGCGGTCCAAGCATGCAACCGGCAATTGAGGGATGCATTCTGCTTTTGAATGTGTTGCAAAAATTGGAAACACGTTAAGAAGATAAGCCCTGTTTTTTTTTGTCTTTTTTTTAAAAGCGAAGCTTTATAGGCTCACAAGTTTCGGCGGTGGTGGTGGTGTCACGCTGAAAAGTGGGCCGATCCTGGCGATAGTGCAAAACGACCCAAACTCAATGGCTCATACCAGGGACAAAAAAGAGAGAAAGAGACGCAGAAGGAGAGAACGAGAGAGAGAGAGAGAGAGAGAGAGAGAGAGAGAGAAGAAAGACAGAGAGAAAGAAATAGAGAAAGAGAGAGAGAGAAAAAAAATCACCAGCCCTTCCCCTGTAGAGTAAATGGGGGTAAGCAAAGGTGGGGGGGGGGAGGGGGGTCGTGTGTGTACTTGACCTACTCATTTCCCTTCCCTTTCGTTCTACTTTTGTTTCCCTTTCGTGCAACTTTCCCTTCCGTTGCTGTGTACGTTTCCTTCCCTCGATGCATACATTTAATAAACGTTTATGTTTTATTACCGTGACATGTCGTGAACTTTACGTTAACCCGACGAAGGTCAGATACACACACGACAAGCTTCGCTTGCCCCCATTTTCTTGACAGAGAAAGGGCTGGTGAATTTTTTCAGATCCAATGCCCGTGTTGAATCTATGCGCAGCGAAGCTTTATTTAAACGGTTGATTAAATACAACTGCGATGCATACAATTGCGTATATTTTCATGCATATGCAAAGTGCAATCACTTGGAATGTATATATGCGCTGCGCAGGTCGCAACTTTAATGTCATACAATGTTTATGTTTACGCGCTATACACGGTTCGCAAGTTATGCCGAAAAGCAAACAGAAAATCAGGTTGAAGCACAGTGTGAGACGTCTACGCATGGTTGCCACGAAGACAAAGCCGATGCATGATGTCTGTCGAGAGAAGAATGGTGATAACAGCTGTACGCACAGAGAAGTACGACTATTGGCTAACTACATTTAAGTATATACACTCCATGCTATAATTGTATACATACTGTGTCGCAGTGGCACATAACCCAGTGGTACATACCCAACTATCAGACCACGAAAAATAAAGTAAAACAAAGGAGCCATTGAATATCATGCGCTATTTCATTAGGAGGTCTGTGTGCTTCAGAGGCATGCGTGTACTTGAGAGGATAGGCAAGGGAGAGCTTTGTTAAAGGAAAAGAAAGCAAACCACAGTCAAGCATCCTATTTAAAGCGCTAACTGAATCGCAGTGAACTAAAAGAAAGTTTTAGTTAATCAATAATAGGTATACGATCTAAGTTCTCATTTGAATCGATGCAGTGCATTTTAGATCAAATAAGTGCATTTGCTTGTGCCTGCTATACGGAAATGACGGCGTTAACTTGTTATGCGTGGCCTGATTGACTTCTTCGTTCTTGTTTTCTTTCTGATTTCTTTAGAGAGTAAAATACAGCAATCTTTGGTTCGTTATCCTACATAAGGTGGCGCTTCGCGCGAGACGGATCTGTTCCGACCTGCAGGAGGTCAACCTTGGATAAAGAGAGAGCCTTTTTGACGGAAGAGCGCTATCTCACCGAAGCCGATACGAGCTTTGACAGGTTAACACACTGCGCGTCGGCGCTGCTCGTATATATATATATATACACCCTAACCCCGGAGATTATCTCGGCCCTCTCGCTGCATGCAGCGACAGCCGGTCGCTGCTCTATTTAAGCCACTCTGAGCCCGAGGCCCCATCTGGCGCCTAAAGAGCGGGCTCCGGGGTACGCTTTCACACCCACGCGGTCCTGTATGGCTTATGTGAGCCCGTGTGAGCCCGGCTTGTCGCCGAGAAAATAGAGTACTCGCGGTTGACAGACTCGTTTGCGACCTAACGGGACCTGCTATATGGCTATTCCGAGAGAGAGAGTCGCTGTTGACCCGAGATAGCGCTGGTATATTGGCGCGTGGTGAATTGAGCCATGCCATAGGAAAAAGCGGTCGCTCATAATGGCCAATGCAATAACAGGTGGGCCTATATGCGATCGGAGGTTGCGCTCCTCTCCAACCTATCAGCAATGCGATGACACTTGAATCTTTATAGATTATTATGTCAGGGCCTTTTTTGGTGGCACAGGCCTCAAGAAGTATTTTTGAACTGGTGTCAAACGTCTTCATCGCGAAGCGCTTGGGACCGGCAAAATACTTCGTTATACAGGTCATTTTGTTGAAGAGGCGTTCAACTGTCCTTCATTACCAGGGTTGGCATTGGTTTAACTATCGTTAAAGCTGCGGCAAGTATTTGAGATCAAGCACATGGGGGGAAGCAAAACGTCACTCATCTTTTGAAAGAACCAATGTACTTGAACAGGATTTGATAAAAATGTCGCTAACTTCCTTATAGCTTCGTCGCTGATTTTAGTATTGCCACTGTGGTTTAGGCCAGTCAATGATGTCGATTATTACATAATTGAGATCGATTTAGCGTAGGTTCCACTTAGGCTCCTAAGAAAAATGCGAAAGACGTGTGGATTCGTTCTAGTGGATACGGAAACAATCAGCAAGATTATTTCGATTTTTTTAAATCTCCTCAAGCGGTTCACGTTGGTCCACTTCATGTGGTTCATGTTGGCTCGCTGCTAAATATGTGGGACGGTGCCCCACATATTCAAACGTAGTTTCAGTTACGGGTGCGTCGAGGAATGTTCCAGTTAATAGGTACATGTATGTGAAACACTGTTCCGGATAACAGTCGCTATTTCACTGGAACATAGTTTCGCATATTTAATGCATTACATAAGGGAGGGCTTGAATCTTTGCAACAATATCAGGACAAAGGACCAGAACAGCAAAAGAAATAAAACAAAAACAAGCCAGAAACAACTGAAATAAGGGAAACACTGTGTTGGAGTAAGGGTGGGGTAGGATCAGTAATTGAGCAACGTGGTTACTTAACATTTCGCGGAACGAGTTACGGTCAGTTCATGAGCCGATGTTTTCTGGGAGGCTGTTCCAATGGGTTATTGCGTCAAGAATGAAGTGTTCATGGCAGATGAACATATATGTTGAAGATATTTGCAAAACTTGTCAGCTTATATAGTTGGAAGTTAAGTGGAACGAGCCTGAGAGGGCTGTAACAGCTGCTTAGTGCCGTTTAGCCCCGTGTGCTACAAAATGGGACAGATGGACTTCTCCTGTACAGGAAGGTACTCCGCCGTAACGTGAATATTCCATTAGCGCTCCCGCGCTTTCACTTGTCGACGGAAGCCGCACACTCGTTGTAATCGTCGGCGAGGCTAATCAGCTCGGCGCTGCATGCATGGGGAAAAGGGCGCGCCGACTCTGCCCTCTGGCGGCGGAAGGCGCACCATTTCTCCCAGGAACAGGTACTCGAAACTGTCAGCGAGAACAAACACTGCCGCGCTCGATGGCGCCGACGTGGCCGCGGTTCAGGCTCGCGCGATTTACGGCAGCCGACACAAGTCAAGTCGGGTCCGGTCCCGCCGCGGCCTTGGCAAAGGCGAAGGTCGCGGCTGTTTGAATGCGTACGAAAACAACGCTTCCGCCGGTCGTTTGCAGGGCCGTGCACGTGTCGTTCTAGGGATAAGTGGGCCGCAATTTTGTAGCCGTTGTCTTCCGCTCGATTCTGTGCCACTCTTATCGCGCACCGTTCTCGGCCCGCTGATCCAAATGATAACGCGGGCGGAGCTGTCGCTCTGACCACTGGCTAAGTGCTCAGAGCGACGAAGCTGTGGAAATTCACCGAGGACTGAAGCAAGGAAGTTCTCGGCCTCCATTATTGTTCAGGCTTTATGTTAAGGGCACAGAAAGACGGCTAGGAAACATTGAATTAGGCTATTATTTATCTTACATTCGTAATAGGCAAAGGGTGCAAGAGGAAGTCCCTAGGGTGATGTATGCGGACGAGACGGTGCTACTAGAAGATAATGCAAAATATTTACAGAGACTTGCGAATATGTGTGGCAAAGCTGCGACAAATCTAGGCCTTAGGTTTAGCGCAGATAAATCGGCAATTCTAATCTGTAATGAGGAGACGAGTATAATTACGTGATGTCAGCTCAGCAGCAAGTCATGCCCGTAGTCAAGCAATATAAGTACCTCGGCGTATACATAAACGAAGGAAAAACTTACTCAAGCACCCCCCAATATAATCTGAAAATAAAGGGGAAGCGGAATGCAACATAAGTGAAACAGAGCACTGTGGGGCCACTATATATATGAGGTGGTGCGTGGAATCTGGAAAGGAGTAATAGTGCTAGCGCCAACGTTCGCAAATGCCATTCTATGCTTAAAATCGGACAACTTGTTCGGGTTGAAAGTTAACCAAAGATCGGCAGGCCGGTTAGCTTTGGGAGCCCACGGTAAAACCACAAGTGAGGAAGTGCAGGATGACATGGGTTGGGTCTCTTTTGAAGTCAGTTAATCGCCGAGCAAAATTAGTTTCTCAGAAAGACTCAGGCACATGGATCAGAATAAATGGGCGGCTAAAGTGCACAAGTATCTGTACCTGAAAAGCGGGGACAGAGAATTCAGGAAGAGGTCAAGAAAGTTGGCAAGCAAGTACAGGGTCATTGAAAGTTTGAATAGACAACCAGAAGCTAGTAATCAGAAAGCAAGTGAGAGAAACAGAGACAGCAAATTGGATGCAAAGAATTAAAACCAAAAAGACAATGGACATTTACAAGAACGACAACAGAAATTATCATATCGTGAATATGATAACATATGTACGATAACCTTGCTGTTTGAGGCCCAAACTGATTGCCTAAGGACAGAAACGTACCGGATCAAGTATTACAGGATAAGGCATGTGTATGTTGCAGCAAAAACCCGGAGAACATGAGCACGTCCTAATGGAATGTAAAGGTATTCACCCAGTGCGCACCGTAGGCGACGTAGAAGCGTTTTCGGATTTATAGTGGACGGAATCATCAATTCCGGTCAGCAGTAGAGATAATCAAGAAACGTTTACAGTATTGGTGGAAAAAAGCAGCGAAGAAATTTATGTAACAGTGGTCATTACAGGTATAGGTAACTGTACAATATAAAGATAGAGCTATCTCAAGGAAGGGAGAGAAGATTAAGGAGACGTAGACAAAAATGCTAGACCAATAAATATCTATAGATTACTTGATTAGCTGTAGCTGGCTAGGTGAGAATTTGTAGCCACCCCGTATCAAAGGGGATGCAATGAATCTTCATCGTCATCAAGTAAGGAACATCATCGAACAAGACATCACTACAAAATTACGCCTCTGGACTCCAGCCTTCTAAGCTCTGAAGCCGCGTCATACTGTCTGCTGGATCACTGCGCGCATGTTTAGGGCGGCGATAACCAATACGACTGATCCAAAGCGAAATAAAATAAAAAGGACAAAAAAAAGATAGACCGCAATTAAGCCGCGGTTGTTTGCCTAGTAGCAGTTGCCAACAGCTACGCTTTCACCCTGTCACTTTTTCGCGGTCACCAAGTCAGCCATTGAGTAGTGTTGATTTTTCGAAACCCCTTTTGAGAGCTCTGTTATCACGCGCGCGAAACGCGCGGGCTCGCTTTCACTTCGCATTCTTTTTCGCGTTTTGCGCCGCAACTTCGAAACGCTGGACAAATAACGGGGGAAAATGTAGCGAGCCGAACACTGAGGAATATAATGTTTTCGAATGCGATGCACAATTTGACACACGCGCTTATGCAATTATGCAAGTAATTATAAATTTAGGGAATGAATTTCCCCTATTTAGCTAATGAACGATAACAAAAAAATTCACGAGCCTGCGCAAGGCGACTGCTAACAAAATACCGTTTGTCACATCGTCGTATCTCGTGGCCCTTTTTTTAAGCAGCTTGGCCCGCGTTAGCTGGGACACAGTAGACTTCAACGCATGTTCCTTTACTGCCCAGTCATGCCATCATATTCGCAACGAATTAAACACGTCAAAACATCTAATAGCAGTCAAAGTGGTTAATATCATCACCATCATCAGGTTATTTTTGCCATGCCAGGAAATTTGCAGGTGCAAGTTGGGATCAGCTATAGCGCAAGACAGGGGTAATTGGAGATCGCAGGGAGAGGCCTTCGTCCTGCAGTGGACATACATATAGGCTCATGATGATGATTTGTCATGCTAAAATAGTGTTACATGGCCCCCTTAAATGTACTTAAATATCTGTCGCAGCACTCTGTGCGTACAACTTTCATCAACACTCAACAAGGACGGACAGCTAACAGCTGCAGGCAACAAGGCCGAACGCGTGTCATCCGCTACTGCTGCTACCTCGCTAACTCAAAACAAGCTTTGCGGCAATTAGATCTGCGGGTATTTTGCCCGTTAATAAACCGTCAACGGTGTGTTGACGTTGGCTATAGCTCTCTTTTATCGTTTCATTCTTTCGAGCTTGTCTCGCTCGCCGAGTTCACCGTATACACGGCACGGCGTCTGCAGGTCCCATCCGACTCGCAACAGACGGACAGCTCCCGTATACAACACGAGGCCCCCGTGCGCCTCGAGTTTCGGGGAATCACGGGAAAAGCTTTCCTCGACGCGTCCCAACGGACGAATCAACAAGCGTCGGCCGGGGCGACAAGAATGCCGCCACAGAGACGCGAGAAATGCAAACGCGCCTCGCATTCCCCCCATTGCGCATCGTTCTGGATGCGGGAAAACAACTCAGCCTACCCGAGACAGACGACTCAAAAGACAAAAGACGAATCCGGCGAGACGAAAGTAACGCCTTTGGACCGAGCTTTGCCTCCGAGATGAACGGCCCCCTCATTCTCCTGCATTCCTTCCATCTCGTCTTCTTCCTTCGCTGGGGCTGTCCCCATGGGCAGCTTTCGTCGCATGGGACGAGTGCCGGTTAGCCTTCCCTATTTTCCTTCTTTCATTCGGCTGTTTCACGAAGCCGCGCGAAACCCAAGCGCGAATACATGCATGCGTAATACGGCCGTGATGCGAGATGCGCGCACTCACAGAGGAATGCCCCGCGCCTTCGCTGTTTTTGTTGGTGTTGCTGCTGCTGCTGCTTGGTCGAGACGCTCCTCTTTCGACGCGGTGTCTCGGGCCGCGCTTGTCTCCCTTACGAGATCCAGAAAAAGGGCTTGAGCAACGCTGCGAATAAGCGATTTCGCCGCGATTCATTCGCCCGCGCGTGACGTCGACTCGATTATACTTGAAAGGAGAGGAGGAAAAGGAGGGGAGGCCGGAATGCATGACGTATGCGCCGACTGCATGCCGGTATAGATCCGGTGAGGTCAGGTTGGACCCAGTCTTCCTTTGGGACAGCGTTCTGTTCTTCTGTTTTACAGTCTTTCAACTTCAATTACGGTAAGTGTATATCTAACAGGTACTTAACAAATAGACAAGAAAAAAAGGAAGCGGGAAAGAGGGGGGGAGTTAGGTCAGATACGCTGTGACGCTTGCATTCACTGAATGTCATTCCGGTTCCGACGGTAGCACCGAAGTCAGAGAAAGCGAGAGGAACATTTACCGGATTCCGACCTCCTCGAAGGGGATTCTGAGTGTTGGGGTTGTGATAAGGGAAGCGTGATGGGATTCGACGAGTATCAAGGCACGAGACAAAGAAGCAAACGGATGCGAGACGCGCTCACTGCAAAGCACCACGGTGTCGTTTATTGTCGCGGCAAATTCGGCAAGAGCCAAAGTCGAATAATGTCAAGCAAAATTCACTCATCATCACCCCTCCTATTCCTGCACTTCCTGAGAACCTTAATTCATTTTCGAAAAGAGCGACCGATAGCTTGCCGACACATACGCTGTATACCATGCCGTGTGATCTGCGAAGCTATAGTGTCGATAATTGTATGCGTGTGAGATCACCACAATGCTTGTCTCTGGCGTGCGCAGTGATTAAAAAAAAAATCTTCCTGGCACTTCATTGTCGTACTTTCGGTTGCAACCCACATTTCCAGCTCACAAGCCACATGCAAACGTTGTGATGATTGCACAAACAAGCATAATTATCGTGGCTTGTGAAAATTAGGCAGGACGACATCGCATGTGTCAGCAAGCCATTATATATATATATATATATATATATATATATATATATATATATATATATAGCAAATCCATACTGAAGTGCGGCTCGTGGGGTGGTGGTTGTTGGAAGTCGCCGTGTAACGCATCGGGAAACGACAGTGAATCTTGGAGAACAATATTTGGATGGATTGAGTGACTTATGCCATCTTTTTCGGCTTTTTTTTTCTTGGGTTCTGTGGGAGCAATAACCACTTGTATTTAGCATAATGTCAAGGATTGGGCTAGTTAATCCTGCATGATTCAAGGTATTGACACGAGTACAGCGCTTATCTTTTTTTTTTTTCGGTTATCGTTTTTCACCGGCTCATACTATACTGCTAGTTGTCACTGTGAAGAAGACGCGCCTACATCCATCCGTATACTCTCTCGAATGTTTTCGCGAACACAATAGCGAAAGAACCTTCCCTAATAGGATTGTATGCGCGATTCCGACAGTGGCGTACTACACTCTGAAACGTACGCTAGCACCATCGATTACGCTGGAATGTGCGGCGAGTGATGTGTAAATAACCGATGCACTTGACCCGTAAATTAGATTTCGACGGTAGAGGTCACCGCTATCGCTGCATGCGCCCCAAGTGTTATTTATTCTTGTGGGCAGAAGACTTGCCCAAAATAATGAGTCACCTGCTTAACTAACGCCTTTAAAAGTGCCTTCTTGATTGTCACGACAGTGAGGCGCTACGTTCTGACGAGGACATAAACCGCGTAGAGCAGAGAGGTACAAGCGCTGGCTGGTCCCCGTCAAACAGGTGCCGCTTCTAGGTACCACACCAGTTGGCATTCAGCGCTTGACCTGCTTGTCCGCGTCACCTGTTTACTGGTCCACTGTTCTGCCTTTGCGTCGTCGCCCTAAACGATGGTAATAGGATGTCACGGGTGTGAGGGTGCGACGTTTATGGCGTTCTCTTGAATGCAGTTCGTTCGCTTCCTCTGGTATGGCCATCGTAGCTCTATTTACGTGTGACCGCGTTGGCCGTTGTGGAGTCAGTCGCCTCAAGTAACGTACTCCCCTACATAGCTTAGTTTTGAAGTGAGAGGTTTGCACTTGCACCACTTCGGAATTAATGCTTTGTGAAACTATTTTCGTTGGTTAGATTGCCGCCAACAACCATGCACTATAGTCGGCGTGGCGCGTAAGCTTGATTACATCACCAGGACTCACGATGGTGTGAGAGAAATATGTGAGCTTATTATTTCTAGTGGTTAACCCCCCCCCCCCCCCCCCCCCCTATTTTCTCAAAGTTACTCACAATAATCCTTACGTTTGCTTCGGGAGCGCAAATCGGACGCCAGGGGTGTGAACAATGTTGAGGCACGTTCGTGTTTCAGGACTTTGGTAAGAAGCTGTGTTCTTACAAGCCGAGTCATAGACAGCCTCGCCTGCTCGAACGAATTGGGGAACACACCCTTTATCAACAACCGCGGTAATTTGCCACTCGCTCCGCGGTTTACTGCGGACAGCGTTCACCTGATTCCTATGTGGCACGTGCACGCGTGAACAGCACGCACCCAAGTGCATCATTAGCAGCCTGTTCGCGGCGACCTTTTCTTTTCTTTTTTTACTCGCTCGAAGGAAGCTGGCCTAAACGCCGTGCCGACAGACGTCCACACGCACCCACGGCCGAAGCTTCAGCAATCAACCCCACCCCCCCTCTTTTTCTGCCTATGCTTTACCACAAGCTCCAGCATCGCACTCGTAAACGCCGGGCGATGACGGAAGCATAAAAGAGCACGCTCGAGTCGCGTGTCGGCAATCAGGCTCGGCATAACGGACCCGTTTACATGGCCCATCTGTCAGGTCGATGAAATTTCGGGTGGGTGGGGAGCAGGGAGGGGGAAAGAGGCGCACGCGGACTGTGTAGCCCCGCTGTCTTCCCCCACCGGTGCCATAAACCCGTAGCGAGGATTTGTTACGGCACGCGCCGCGCCGTCACCACGTGGCCGGGGACCGCCAGAGCGTGAGCAACTGTGGTCTATGGGCAGCCCCGCCCAGCCTCTCTTTTCCTATTAAATAGTTAAATCAGCGGCTAACAGCGAAAGGTGCATGCGGTTGTGGTGATAGGGGACGCTGCCAGACTCCCGCGACTACCCGGGGGCACCCTCTCCTGGCGGAGGAGTGGGCGCGCTGCTAACTAGACCCCTGCCGCGAGGGGGCGCCCCTTACCATCTCTAAGCTTGTCCCCCCACGTTGGGCGCCACTCTTCGCTCATGAATTCCAAAAGTGCAAGCGAAGGCCACAAGCCGAGGAACACGGGGTTGGACAGGGAGAGTAAAGTGGACGCGACTGGGGAAGGGGGCTGCAGGAAAGGGCCGAGCGGCGGTGACTACAGGGAGTAAAAACCCGCCGCCGCAAATTCATTAGGCGCGTCCCAGACCCTGCTCAGTAACCCACACCACACGTCCCGCTCGCAACCCCTGCCCCTCCACCACCACCACCTCGGCTCCCTCTTCCTAAATGGAGGGGGGGGGGGGGGGAGGCGGCTAAGTCCGAACGGCAGCGTTCACCCACCGCACGGTGGCGTGGCACTCGCTTAACTTTCAGCAGTTGCCGCGAGCTGTCGTTCGCCTTTTGCCGCTGGCATCGCCTAGCGGGGGTCTCCCTCGACACGCCGACCCCACTGACGCTTTTCGATTCGACTAATTGGCCAGGCTTCTTTCTTTTTTCTTCTCCTTCCTTCCCGCCACCGAGAGGATTGTTCCCGGGGAAACCCCGTGGCACTCCCGCGGAGCCCTCGCGCGCTAGCAGTGAGCTAATCCCAGTCCCCGGCTGTGCCGCCTTTGCCGATATAGCCTCCATCGACTAAGTGAGGACAGCGTCTCCCCCACACGGGGGTTGATGCATGTGTGTATAAATACGCACAAGCGCAGCGGGGACAGAGTTAACAGATTCGCCCTAATCTCGTTTTGTAGCATTAAGCGCGACGCGGTGGTCCGGATCACCCCGTCTGCTCTGCTCCGCTCTCCCGGACACGCCCTCTCATCCTCGTACAATTCAATTGACGTAACGATGACCCTCGCTTTGGGGTTTCGCCACGCTGGCGCCCTTGTGCTGTCTGTTAACTAACGGTGAAGGACAATTGTCGCGGATAGGTTACTCACCGTCTCGCGTTGTGTGCCTTGTGTATAGTGCGGCTATCTGAAAAGCCTCGCGCGGCTATTTGCGCCCAGTTATCCGTTTCGCGACGCAATCTTTTCAGTCGCTTGCCTCACGGGTTACGACGTGTTGTTTCGGGGCGCGCTCAGCCGTCACGTGTAGGTTACCACAAAAGTGACGCAATTGTGCGTATGTATGAATTGAGATGAGGTGCGAAAATGAAAGCATCTTTAATGTTAAAGAAATGATAAGAAATGTCACCGTGCAGAGGTGCGGGAGAAA